>NW_026057585.1:54461029-54524815 GCF_023721935.1 Panthera uncia
CTTCTCTTCTCTTCTCTTCTCTTCTCTTCTCTTCTCTTCTCTTCTCTTCTCTTTTTTGTTTTTGTTTTGATTACTGAATGCTATTGGAGAAAAATCACAAAATTGTACCGATCAGGACTATCACAAATTGACGTTATTTTATCTGTATGATGGGACTGCAGTAATTCATTTTACTTTATTTTCTTTTTGGCCCCACCATTCTTTGGTAATCTTCTTGTCATCACTTTTTTTACCCTCTGTCATTTGGCAGGAGATATTTTAAGCCTTTCTTCTTCTTTCTCTAGCTCCTACTTATTTTTTTTTTGCCTTACTCTTAGCGTTCCTACTTTATTAAGTGGTTTGAGACCATCCAACTTGAGAACCATCCACTTGTCTACTCTTCACCTCTGATTATCTCTGCATGGATCTGCCTTTCCTTCTGGTTCAAGGGCAGTCAGAGCCCGAACCTGGCTCAGTGTGAGTCTTTCATCTCTGCTTTCTACCAGTCTCATTCTTCCTCTTCCAGAGTGCGACTCCATCAGTTAACCCTTCTCTTGTACCATCAGTCCCCACTTCCCTGGCTCCATCTGTTACTGTCAAAAAGAAACTTAAGTCTCCTATACTTAAAAAACAAAACAAAAACTTCTCTTCAGTGTTGTTGTGTAGCATGGTTTTTCCTTGCGCTCTTTAAAACTTTATTGTTTCTCACCCTTTGTGACCCGCTCTCACTTTCCTCCCATCTCTTTGGACAGTTTATTTTTCTGTAGCAATTATTCTAATCTTTCTTTTTCTTTCTTTCTTTCTTTCTTTCTTTCTTTCTTTCTTTCCTTCCTTCCTTCCTTCCTTCCTTCCTTCCTTCCTTTTTTTTTTTGAGAATAGATATTCCATACAAAACACTACAGTTTCACTCTTGACCCTCTTTTTCTACACTATACTCTCCATAAATAACCTTATATGTGTTTCTCAGAGTTACATTCAATGAAAATGTTACTGCTTTTATCTTTATGTGGATTGTTTCGCAACTTTTTATTTTTAGTCATAACCTTCTTTCCGAGGTGCAGACATATATTTTTAGTAGCCTAGTAAGCATGTTCTTTTGGCTGCCTTCTCAATTTCCATGTATTTATCCCCGATTCTCTTCTGGGAGCTATCTCTGTCTGATTATTTTTATTAACGGTACCATAATTCTTTTGACTCAAAATTTAAAACATCCTTGCTTTCCTTCTTCTTTTCTCTAATATCCAATCATCTTTTACATCTTGATGATTTTCTTTTTGCCTTATTGCTAAAGTATCCTGTTTCTGGGCTTTTCTTGGATCCCTTTTTCTATTATAATACTGATTCCCTCTATTAATTCAACTCCTATTTGTTCTTTAAGGCCCACATCATATATCTCCTCCTAAATACAATACCCTGATCCAAAACTTGAAGTAATCTGTTCAGCTCTGTTCTTGAAGCACTTAATCTTATATGCTATATGCTGTATACCAGGGGTTGACAAACATTTTCTGCGAAGGGCCCAGTAGTTTTGTTTTAGGCCTTGTGGGCCATACGGTCTCTGTTGCAATTACTGAACCCCGCTGTTGTAGTGCAAAAAGAGCCATAGACAATAAGTGAAGTTGCAAATGAATGGGCATGGCTGTCTTCCAATAACGTTTTATTTATGGATGCTGAAATTTGAATTTCATGTAATATTTCAAGTGAAATGTTATTCTTTTGATTTTTTTAACTACTTAAAAATATAAAAATCATTCTTAGTCTGTAGGGCTATACAAAACCATTCAGTGGACTGGATTTGACCTGTAGCCATAATTTGCCAACCCCTGCTTTATAGCATTGCTATTGATATATGTGTGTCTTATTTATATTTCTACTAAATTATATATTTTTGAGGGTAATTATTTTTTCATATCTTTAAAACCACCACAGAAATAATACAATACTTAACATAAAGGTGAACAGTTAAAACGTACTTGTTGATGAATAACTCACAGATGCTTAATTTTCCATAAAAGCCTTCACATAGTATGATTTCAGAAAAGAAATGAATACTCAGTACTAGGAATGATATTGATGAAGAAGGTAGTAATTTCTTAAAGTATCTCAGTTTATAGCTAGATCTTTATTTTTGTTGCTCTCAGTATTCGTGGAATTAAAATGACAATACTCTCTAACACTATGAGGAAATTCAACTTTCTCATGATTTAGTGGTGATTAGCGAGGTCAATAATAAGATACATAGCATCTTTTATTCACCAAAATCATCAAATTCTCAGATGGCTACCATTACTTATCTTTCTTGGGGGTATTAAAATTTTCATTAACCTAATATTTCTGTGATCAGATCTACACTTTTAGTGTTTTTGAGACTTATTTGAAATGGAAAGATATTAGACTTATTAGCATGGGGGGGGACCCTAATTGGTGGGAAAGGTTTCACTTTTAATTAGTTGGAGCCATATGGTTTGGATATATTTTCTTTGAATGTAACTGAGAGATACTAGCTGAATATGGAAGGTTGGGATGCTAAGATTCTGTCCCTTTTAAATCATAAATCATAAATAGCAGCAATGCTGTTTTATAAAAATGCTCCTAGGGACCACTCTCAATGGATATTGAGATGAAAATGCCATTGGTTAAGTCAAATATGATATTCGTTGTATTTGTGTAGTGGCTGGGAGCACTTCTAAACTGTGAGACAAATGCAATTTATAGGTGTTCCCTGATTTTTTCTTTATTTTTTTTTCCTTTTTTCTGAGCAGTTAATACATTAGTCTATGTTTTAACATCTGTTTCTTTAGCAATGGAATAATTGATATAAGATATTCCATAGAGAGCCCAACTTGATACTAAGCTGTCTAGAGCTACTTGTTTTTTTTCTTTTTTGCAAAAAGATAATACAAATTAATCTTTAATATGAAGTCACTCCTATAATAGAAAAATGTTTTTTTATGGTATGGTTTTAAAATACATACTTACAAAAACTCCTGTTACTTTTCTATGTAATGCGTATCAGAATATAGAAGGCCTTGCCCTAGTCTCCTCATTTATACAGTTTCCCATCTAATGAAGATCTCGGCATCAAGGTGGTGATTATTAATGAATTTTCAAATCATAGGATCACTCAGCCCATTAATAAAAATGAGACGAGAAATTTCAGAAACAAAGAAAACTCCCTCAACTGGAAGTAGGAGTTAGTTACATACAGTTTGGGAATAGAGAAAAATATTTTGTACTGGAAGAAAAATTGAGCATGAATCGTGAAATTAATTTAAAAATTACTCAAATATACAAATGCAGTAATTATTTATTTTGAACAAATTACTGACTATTGATCTGTTTTTTTTTTTTTTTTTTTTGTATGAAGGTCTCCTGATTTTCATGAAGAAATCAAGGTTAAACTCCCTGCTACTTTAACTGACCATCATCATTTGCTTTTTACTTTTTATCATGTTAGTTGTCAGCAAAAACAAAATACTCCTCTTGAAACTCCTGTTGGATATACAGTAAGTATATCTTTGTTTAATATTTAGCTTTTCAGTCTTAAAAGTAGTTTGAATGCTTGAGATGTAATTGGTGTTCATTATTGTTGAGTATTCCCTATTTGACTCCCCATATTGGTTAGGAAGAGTCATCGTAATAAGAAAATACTCATTAATGCAATTAATTAACATGTATAAACACTTAGGTGTTGGTCCTGATTATTATGTGTTTATCAAACAGTACAGTATAAATATATTAATTTTAAGGGTTCTTCAGAAGAGAATGGTTTCAGTGTAAAATGATTAAAAGAGACCCTTAGCTATTAAAGCTCTTGGCTTTAATTAAAAGCAATTAAAACTCTTGAGTATTATTTGAAAATCATTATGATTGAATTGCAAACGTAAACCTGAGGTGAAGGATATCATGATGTGCTATCACAACTTTGTCAGAAAAATCATGCTGCTACCCAAAAGAGAAAAATTAACAATTGACTCATTTTTTTGTCTATGAAATGGATTTTGCTAAATGTAACCAAATAAATTCATGCTTTTTAGTTTTGTTGTCAGCATTCATATTCAACCAAACCTTTCCCTGTATACATTGACACTATTACCGCCATGTGTAATGGATTGACTTTGCGGCCTTTTTCTACTCCAGCTTTTTCTTGGATAGTAAGGACCTCTTTTGGCTTAAATATTGCATAGTTAGTAATAATGTTTTGGGAATGCTCCTTAATAAAAATATTGTCAGGGAAGCTTTTCTTTAGAGGAATCATGAAACCTATTATTACTTAATTAAATCCCCTTGGTGTTTGGCGCTGTGAGACAAATTTGGCTCATTCCAAATTCTTAAAACAGATTTTCCAAGTACTTACTTTTATAGCAAATGTATTTAACTTAATATTGTTTCCTTTTTAATTAAAAGTGGATACCAATGCTTCAGAATGGACGATTAAAGACTGGGCAGTTTTGCCTACCAGTTTCACTGGAAAAACCACCACAAGCTTATTCTGTACTATCTCCTGAGGTCAGTATCTCTTATGGTGAAACTCTCCAGATGGAGTGAATGAGTTTTTTGCAGAAGTGTTTTTCTCAAACAAGACTTTGCTGTTCTATCTAGAAGTATGTAGATAATGAAGTAATAATATTATCTTGTACTATAGTTAAAATTACTCTATAGAATACTTAGAAGCTTTTAAAATAAGTATATTGATTTTAAAACCAAAATAATATGTGAAGTATTAACTTAAAGAAAAGGCAAATTTGGAGAATTTTCATAACGTAACATAAGCTTTAAATAAGTAAGAACATTTCACTGAAAGTCTGGAGGAAAAAGAACAAACCAATTAATTTTTTAGAATCTTTTTGTAATTAATCATGTATGTGAAAAAAATTTTTAAAAATCATGTATGTGAAGATAAAGTAGCTACAAACTTGTAATACAAGAACCATTAGCAACTGTGATGATGACATATGTGACTTAAACAAAAACATTGGAAAAATCTCAATCAAGAATCAGTAGCCACTACTCAAAAACCAAAGTGCTTTTTGGGAGAACTGTTACATGATGATTATTAATATGAGTGCCTTGAATGTAACTGTTTGTATAGATTAGTCTGAAATATATCTTGGGAATGTTTTCCTGGTAGCATTTATTTTCAGAATAGAACTCAAAAAGTATTCATAGGGGCGCCTGGGTGGCTTAGTCACTTAAGCATCCGACTTCAGCTCAGGTCATGATCTTATAGTTCGTGAGTTTGAGCCCCGCATTGGACTCTGTCCTGACAGCTCAGAGCCTGGAGCCTGTTTCAGATTCTGTGTCTCCCCCTCTCTCTGCCCCTCCCCAACTCATGCTCTGTCTCTGTCTCTGTCAAAAATAAATAAAAACATTAAAAAAAATAAATACAAGTATTCACAAATACATTTGTATTGTTTTTGTTTAAAACACACACACACACACACAAAGACAACAGAAGGCTACTGCTCCGATCTCCTTTCTTACTATTCTTTGTCACTGACTCTGCGCCAGACAGAGAGCACAGTGCCTTGGCTGTTCCTTCTATATGAAGAGCACATTCCCATTTCTGGCCCTTTGCACTTCCCTGTGCTGGTGGTGCACTTCCCTGTGCTGGTGGTGGTGCCCCATCTCCAGGCCAGCTTCTTCATTTCATCCAGACATCCACTCAAATCCCACCTCTTCAGAGAAGGCGTCTCTGATAACTTTGTTTCAAATTGCAGCATCCAGCACTTTTTTATCCCTTTACTTTGATATGACTTCATAATATTTATCATTGACTTTATACTTCTTATATCTTTATCTATTTATTGTCTACAGAGTATAAATTCCAGGAAGTTAGGGACTTTGTCTTTCTTGTGCATTGCTGTATCTTCAAGTACTTAGAATAGTGCTTGGCTCATGATGGGCAGTCAATAAGTATTTTATTTTATTTTATTTTAAAAAATTTTTTTTTCAACGTTTTTTATTTATTTTTGGGACAGAGAGAGACAGAGCATGAACGGGGGAGGGGCAGAGAGAGAGGGAGACACAGAATCGGAAACAGGCTCCAGGCTCCGAGCCATCAGCCCAGAGCCCGACGCGGGGCTCGAACTCACGGACTGCGAGATCGTGACCTGGCTGAAGTCGGACGCTTAACCGACTGCGCCACCCAGGCGCCCCAAGTATTTTATTTTTTAATGTTCATTCATTTTTGAGAGAGAGAGAGAGAGGCAGAGAGGCAGGCAGAGCATGAGCAGGGAGGGGCAGAGACAGAGGGAGGCTGAAGCAGCCTCCAGACTCTGAGCTGTCAGCACAGAGCCCAACTCAGGGCTCAAACTCACAGACTGTGAGATCATGACCTGAGCCAAAGTCAGTTGCTTAACTGACTGAGCCACCCAAGCTCCCCAGTCAATAAGTATTTTTTAAATGAATGGATAAAGACAGTAGGAAAGAAATATGACTCCTTCCTTCCTCCTTGCCTTTCATCCCCTGCCAAATCTTTCATTCGATTTTCCAGGAACACATCTCCTCAGTAAAATAAGGTAGTCTTCTGCCAGGGGTAGCATTATATATTTCAAAAGGAAATATTTTAAAAGAAAATTGATTTTATGGAAATTATGTACTTATTCTTACTTAATTGATTTGCAAATACGAGGTCAACTTTCTAAAGGGAGATTGATGATTTTCTTCTAGCTACTGTGCTGTGTATATACGCTCATATATAACATAAAGAATATGGTCATGGTTTGGATTTAACGATAGACGTATAGCTGATTGATATGTGATTAAGTGATCAAAACTTTTGTATTTTTTAATTACAGCATTAAAAGAACAGTATAGGGGCACCTGGGTGGCTCAGTCGGTTAAGCGTCCAACTCTAGATTTCGGCTTAGGTCATGATCTCATGGTTTCATGTGTTTGAGCCCCGTGTGGACTCTGAGCTGACAGCATGGAGCCTGCTTCAGATTCTCCCTCTTTCTCTGCCCCTTCCCTGCTCACAGTGTCTCTGTCTCTCTCAAAATAAATAATCTTAAAAACAATTATAAAAACAAAAACAGTATATATTCTTAGCTTTCTTATTATATTTAAAGAACAGTATAGGGGTGCCTGGGTGGCTCAGTCATTATTATTATATTTAAAGAACAGTATAGGGGTGCCTGGGTGGCTCAGTCGGTTAAGCGTCCGACTTCGGCTCAGGTCATGATCTCACGGTCCGTGGGTTCGAGCCCCGCGTCGGGCTCTGTGCTGACAGCTCAGAGCCTGGAGCCCATTTCAGATTCTGTGTCTCCCTCTCTCTCTGCCCTTCCCCTGTTCATGCTCTGTCTCTCTCTGTCTCAAAAATAAATAAACGTTAAAAAAATTAAAAAAAAAAGAACAGTATGTATTGTTAGTTTTAGTGCTGAATTTAAACCAAGTGAGAGATCATTATTCAAACATTCAGGTTTTACAATCTTGCCATTTGAAACTACATGGATGGAACTAGAGGGTATTATGCGAGGCGAAATTAGAGAAAGACAAATATCATATGACTTCACTCATATGAGGACTTTAAGACACAGAGGACTTTGAACACAAGGGAAGGGAAGCAAAAATAATATCAAAACAGGGAGGGGACAAAACATAAGAGACTCTTAAACATGGAGAACAGAGGGTTACTGGAGAGGGGGATGGGCTAAATGGGTAAGGGTCATTAAGGAATCTAGTTCTGAAATCATTGCTGGAGTATAGCTAACTAACTTGGATGTAAATTTAAAAATAAAATAAATAAAAATAAAAAATAATTAAACATAAAATAAACAAACATTCAGCTTTTACAGATAATTGCTTCATGCAATTTTGTATCTACTTTCCTGGTTATGGTGGAGCTCTCTTTGATTCAGAAGGTCAGAGACCTTCCCAATATGTATTAACTTCAACTGGTTTTTGGGCCTTAGAATGTGAAGCTTGCCATCTAAGTTTACATAGTAATAAACAAATTTCTGTAACCAGCACACTATTACTTTATGATACTTGTCTCGATCATTTTCAATCATAAGGGGATCATTTTCTTTTTAAAATTGGGTAAAAAGGAAGGTAAATCTTTGTGTGGCTTTGTTTCATATCATTTGGGTTTTAACCTGTTTTCCCCTTTGAATTTTCATGTTTTTTTTCACTCTGAATCTGTAAGCGTTCTTCTCTGTCAGGACCACTGACTGCCTTTTATGTGAACAGTACTCATAGAGTGATGTAGTATACAACTTGCACAAAAATCACGATGCTCTTGACTCCTGCTGTTAGTTGATGAATCCTAAATCTGCATCTCTGCTCATCCATTTTTATTTGTCTAGTAAGTTAAAACGCTTATTGATACCTTTGCCAGGATATCTCAAACATAAAATGTCCAAAATTGTACTCATTTTTGTTGAATACTGTAGGAATAATGTTGAGAGAAAAGCCTAATCAATGAATGTGTTTCAACAGTGTTTGTTTATGGTATTCTGGAGAATTTACCTCAGTTTGGTGTCATCAGGTTTCAGGATCAGTGTTTATTGAGGTCTAAGATAACAAATTCATGCTTATAAAATTCATCGGTTGATGCATGGGCACGCATGGCAATCTGTCACCAGATTTTTCTGTCCATGGGACTGTCGTACTCATCCTGGGGCACTCATTATAATCACCTGGACTTTTAAGACTTGGTTGAGGGGAACCTGGGTGGCTTAGTCAGTTGAGCATCCGACTCTTGATTTCAGCTTAAGTCATGATCTCATGGTCTTGAAATCAAGCCCCTCATGGGGCTCCATGTTGGCCCTGGAGCCTGTTTGAGACTCTCTTTCTCCCTCTCCCTGTGCCCTTCCCTCTCTCCCTCTCTCTCTCTCTCTCAAAAAAAAAAAAAAGAAAAAAAGGTTTGTTTGATTATTTTTGCCTGAAATATGTCACAATGAAACAATATACATACCCTTTAAAAATCTCATGAATTATATGTCTGAGTATTTAACTTACAAATATATTTGTGTAGGTATGCAAAAATCAACATTAGGGATGTTTTAAAACTCAGCAGTGTTTACACATATATGTGTAGTTAGGCTTTTCAATTTATTGGTTTTTTATTTAATAAAATAATAAACACTCATGAATCTACTACCTAATCCAGAGCTAGAACAGTGATAATAATTCACATCATTTATGTACTTGTCCCCTATTCCACATAAGAATAACCTGTAATTATAAAAATACTAGTCTTTAAAAAAACTGTGGTAAAATATACATAAAAAGTTACCATTTTACCAATTTTTTTTTAAAGTGCATTCATGTTGTTTTGAAAACTAGCCTCTTTTTCTTTTTTTTTAAGTTTATTTATTTGTTTTGAGAGAGAAAGAGAGCACATGCTGGGGAGGGGCAGAGAGAGGGAGGGACCGAATCCCAAGCAGGCCCCTGCACCATCAGTGCAGAGTCCTGTGCGGGGCTTGAAATTACAAACTGTGAGATCATGACCTGAGCCAAGCTCAAGAGTTGAACACTTAACTGACTGTGCCACCCAGGCACCCCTGAAAACTGGCCTCTTAAAAACAACTTTTTTTTGAGAGAGAGAGAATGAGAGAGCGCAAGTACACAAGTGGAGGACGGGCAGAGGGAAAGGAAGAGAGAGAATCTCAAGCAGGCTCCTTGCCCAGTTTATAGCCCAGTGCGGGCTTGAACTCCCAAACCGTGAGATCATGACCTGAGCCGAAATCAAGAGTCAGACGCTTAACTGACTGAATCACCCAGGCTCCCCTTAAAACTACTTTTAAAAAAATGTTTACTTATTTGAGAGAGAGTGCACGTGAGCACTGGAGGGGCAGAGAGAGAGAGAGAGTCAGTCTCAGGCAGGCTCCATACTCCGTGCAGAGCCTAACACAGGGCTCAGTCCCAAGGCCATGAGTGAGATCATGACCTGACCTGAAATCAAGAATCAGACACTTAACTGACTGAGCTGCCCAGGCACCCCTTAAACCTACTTTATAACTGAGGTATATGTGTATTTAGAGAATACATTTTACTTTGCTTATATTTTGAATTTAATGAAAAGGTTATTATGCTGTATAGAATCCTCTGGAACTTGCTTTTTTCATTCAGCATGATATTGCCAAGCTTTAGTGTTTCTTTATGATCATATATGATGTTTATATATTTTGCTGGCATTTCACTGTACTTAGAATATAATCTAGATTTGTATTCCATGACCTCCAAATCTCTGAATGATCTGAGCTTTTCTGTCTCTTTAACATCACCTTCTACCATCACTGAGCCCCTTCTTCTGTACTTATACCTTCTTCCAAATATTTTCCTGCTTCTAGGCCTTTGAATTTTCTCTTTCGTCTTCCTGAATTTCACATGGCTGGATTCTCTTCATTATCTGAATTTTATATAAAATAGCACTTCCTCAGAGAGGTCTGACTCCATGAATTTCCAGCCCTTTCCTCCACCACATTGTTGATACGCTCCATCATTTTTAATACAATTTTGTTTACTTAATACTTACCACTATCTGAAATTATCTTATTTATTTCCTTATTTTTCTCTATAAGAAATGGTGGGTAAGCTCCCTGAGAGCAGACATGTTTACAATGGAACTCTAGTACCCAGAAAACTGTGTAGAGACTTCAGTAAATATGTGTTGTTTGAATTCAGTATAAAAAAGTTGCAGGATTGTTATTAGCAAAAACTAAAAAATGGAAATTTTGTTGAGACCAAAGTTTCCCGAAGTGATTAGTCATTTGGCAGTGATGAATATCTGCTGTGTTCTTTCCCCCACAGAAACATTGGCCATTTCTTTGAATCTTCCTCCTCCCACTCCCCCACAGGGGTAGGACAGGCATTTCACTGGCATGTGGAGAGAGAGGGCTCTGGGCTGTGAAATACAAACCTATTTGCCAGATCCAGCCATAGTCACTCCCATTCCAAAGCCTGAGTGCCATTTTGCAGTGAACCACCACCAACATGCAGTAAAGGATATAACCTAGCAAACTTTTATTTTTTTACTTTAAAAAAAAAAATTTTTTTTTTAATGTTTATTTATTTTTGAGAGACAGAGAGACAGAGCATGAGCGGGGGAGGGGCAGAGAGAGAGGGAGACACAGAATTTGAAGCAGGCTCCAGGCTCTGAGCTGTCAGCACAGAGCCCGACGCGGGGCTTGAACCCACAAACCGCGAGACCACAACCTGAGCCAAAGCCGGACGCTTAACCGACTGAGCCACCCAGGCGCCCCACCTTAGCAAACTTTTAAAAAAGTATTTTTAATATCTCATTTGCCCGAGTTCCCTGGGTATCTCTAACCTAGGTTAGAGATTGACTAAATCTGTGACATCCTGAGTAACTCATTAGTTTTAACTACATTAGTTGAATGCACTTGATACATCTGTGTCCTCATTTTTACAAAGAGCACACCAGGTTGTATCAGGCATTGTCAGGACATGACATGTCAGCAGAGATGTATTTAAGTATTAACATGGAGGTAGACAGTGTATGACTGTGTAATATTTTTAATAAATATGTTTCTTTCTGAAAAGAAGGAAATAAATTATAGGACTATTGGTATCAGCAAAAAGGAAAGTTACATGGATCACCGAAGAGTTTAGTATCTTTTTTGAGAGTGGGGGGCAGAAGGAGAGGAAGAGAGAGAATCTTAAGCAGGCCCACAACCAGTGCAGAACCTGACTTAGGGCTTGATCCCATGAATGTGAGATCATAATCTGAGCTGAAATCAAGAGTCAGATGTTCAACCGACTGAGCCACCCAGGTGCCCCAAGAGTTTAATATTTAATTAAATTTTTGTACATCCATACAATGGCGCAGTAGTTAAGAAGAGTAATATGGATTTCAATATCCCAATAGGATGTTTATAATACAAATGTAAAAACAAACAATATAATGACAACCAAACTCACATATCAGATACACATCAGTAATTTTGTGGGAAATAATTTGGAAAATACATATCAAGTTTACCAAGGTTAACTTTCAAAGGGTAAGGGATTGTGGAAGTTTTTATTGTTGTTTTAAATTTCATGTACTTTTGAAAGGTAGTATATAGTTATTTTCAGGATTTCACTGTGGCCTCACCATTTATTAGTTGTGTAACCTCAGATAAGTTTCTTAATTTCTCTGTTATGGACTGAATTATGTCTCCCCAATCCCCACCTCATCTTCCCACTGCAAACCCCAAATTCATATGTAACCCCCAAATTCATATACAACCCCAATGTGATAGGTTTTGTAGATGAGACCGATGGGAGGCAATTAGGTTTAGATGAGTTTTAGATGAGGTCATGAGGGTGGGCCTCATGATTAGTGCCTTAAAAAGAAGAGACATCAGAATACTCTTTCTTTTGGCTATGTGAGGACACAGTGAGAAGGTGGTCGTCTGGAAGCTTGGAAGGGTTTTCACCAGAAACTGACCATGTTGCACCTTGATTTTGGGCTTCTAGTCTCCAGATTGTGAGAAAATAACTGTTGTTTTAGCCACACCAATGTATGATCTTTTGTTATGGCAGACTGAGCTGACTAAATATTCTCTGTGCCTGAATTTTCTCATCTGTAAGTTGAGAATAATTAATGCTTATAATAAAGGGCTATGTTGATGATAGTAGTCTGTAGAACATTTAGAATGGTGCCACATCAAAAGTGTTAAAGCAGTGTTTGCTACTATTATGGGATTCCTATTTGCTGCACTGCTTGTAAGAGTTTTAAGACAGCAGTTCTTACTTCACATGCATCAAAATCACCTGGAGAGTTTGTTGTAACACCAACTGTTAAACCTTACCCCACAGAGTTTCTGATGCAGGAGGTCTGGGTTGGGGCTTGATTATTTACATTTCTGACAAGTGCCCAGGTAATATTCATGCTGTTCATGCTCAGATCAGACTTTAAGAACCACTATTTTTAAAGCAGTATGTGTTCACATTTTATTTGTGTATTCTGTGTTTTTAAGCTGAAAGCAAATGTTTTGGGTTGAAAGAGCTAGTACTAATTTTTTGCTTTGAGCAGTTCCAATTTACCTTACCATCTTTCTTTTACAAAAGTTTCAAAACCTGTGTTACTTACCTCAGTAGAGACATTGCATTTCTTACCTACATAATGTTGAATTTTGTAAGAGGACTGATTTTAATTGGTTTTCGTTTCTACACATGGTAAAAAAAAGAAAATGCAACCATGGGAAAGAATCTCTAAAACATTTTTTCCCCTAAGACTTTCTGTTTTTGGTCATTTATTTCAAAGATATTTGTAATTCCTTGTTACAGCTTTTTATTTTCTAATGATGACTGCTTTAACATCCTTGTCAAATCTGTCCAACCTGTGTCATCTTAGTGTTTGTTGATTGCCTTTTCTCATTTGAGATTTTTCTGGTTCTTGGTATGATGCAAGATTTTTTATTCTAACCTGGACATCTTGGGTATTATTGTGATCTCAGATCTTATTTAAGCCTTCTGTTTTAGCAGTAGGGGGAGGCGCTATTGCCACATTCATGCCACAGGTAAAAGTCCACATTCCTCACTTTGCAGTGGGTTGAGGATGCTTATTGGATAGAGGTAGGATTTCAGGTTCCCCACTAGACCTGCGCAGATACCTCTCTATGCGAAGAGGAAGGGCACCTTGGTACTGCTCCTTCCTTGCTTGGATTCCACTGACACCCATTTGGAGGTGGTACTTGTTACCACCGGACTGAGACCAGGCTTTCCATCTCCGTCTTTTCTTTTTTTTTTTTTTTTTTATTTTTTTTTCCAATGTTTTTTATTTATTTTTGGGACAGAGAGAGACAGAGCATGAACGGGGGAGGGGCAGAGAGAGAGGGAGACACAGAATCGGAAGCAGGCTCCAGGCTCCGAGCCATCAGCCCAGAGCCTGACGCAGGGCTCGAACTCACAGACCGCGAGATCGTGACCTGGCTGAAGTTGTACACCCAACCGACTGCGCCACCCAGGCGCCCCTCTCCGTCTTTTCTAATACCACCCAATGTGCTAAGGGAATCTGGGCACCTTATTACAGTCAGCCGAGGGTGGACGGACACCTGGGCTCTCTACTCAGCCTGTGGCGGCTGAGGGTGGGGTTGGGGGCAGTGGGGCTGCAACTTGTTTCCATGTGTTTGGCCAGAGTAGGGCAATTATTGGCTTTGATTAGAGAGAGCAGGCTCTTCTTGAAGCTTGTTTTTCTCTGCTTCTTTCGGCATTTCCGGGTTGCCATCTTCTCTAGGGGCTAGTCCAGGATCTGTGAAGCAATAATAAAACCAAGGAAACACTACTTTCTGTTTCCTCACATCCTGAGGTCACTAGCCATTTGCATTATCTCCACCTTTCAGCGTTTTGTGTATCATGTTCAGGGTTTTTAGCCGTACTTAGCAGGAGGAATAGAGAGAAGTAATGTACTGACTGTCTTTTTAAAAATACTTTTTATGATCTAATTTAAATTAACATTCCTAGCAATTTACATCAAAAGAAAAGTTTTCTATTCCTTACAACAGAATTCTGTTGCTGTAAATATTTTACAGCTCCATTAAAACAAAATAGTAGTTTTCGTAAGAAAAAACCAGAATATTACAAACCATTAAGATATTGTAGATATGAATTTATTGACATGAAAAGCGATTCACAATGTGATATTTGAAAAATAGGTTTAAAATAATGTTTTATATTCTATATTATGCATTATATATTGTACATATTTATGCAAAGGTAGGGTGTATATAAATATATGCACAGAGGAAGATTTAGAATGATATAAAAGGATATATCTTTGGGAAGATAGCATTTTGAGTGCATATTTTCTGCTTTTTTGCTCCTTGAGTCTTTTAATTCTCTTGTAGAAAACATAATTTTGTAATAAGAACAAAATGTAAGTTTTACATTTATTTACAGTGCATATAAATAGATTTCCATGGTATTTTTTTTCTCATTGAGGTGTTACAATTTTTGTTTTCAGAATATCTTATCAACTTAAGTATCTGTGATCATTAAATTTAATATCTTACAGGTTCCTCTACCTGGCATGAAATGGGTAGATAATCACAAAGGTGTTTTTAATGTGGAAGTTGTTGCTGTTTCATCTATCCATACACAAGTAAGTAAGTTTTAATAATTTATATGATCAATTTTCACTTGAATGATGAATAGAATATATTATCTAGTACTTAAGTCAGTTTTAGTACAGTTATCTGTTGTAAGAATTATGGGACTATATATCAGGAATGTAAGATTTAGAAGTTAACTTTTTAAAGGAATCAACAAAATGTCATTTAATATCAACACAAGCAAAATTTTTGCTTTTCAAAATGTCATCAACTTCATTTTGAACAATTAAGTGACTTTTTTTGTTAAGTTTCTGGTGTGTTGCAGAATTAGAGTTGAAAAACCATCATCCAACTCATTTTATTCCTCAGACTCAGATAATTTAAGAGAAAGGGTTCTTAGGGATCATTTGCTCCATATTCCTCACTATAGATCTGAAATATACCAGGCTTTTCTCAAAGTCTGGTATGTTTACTCTTTCTCTAGCTGGAATACTTTGCTCCTGACATGCACTTCTTTTCAACAAGGCTTCTGCTTACCTTAGGCCTTTTCTGGAGACTTTTAAACATAGCAGCCCCATCATTCCATATCGTCTTAACCTGCACTTGCTACTGCTTCTGGCTCTTACCTGTACTCTCTTGCACTTTTGCTTTCTTTCCTGTGTGTGTGTGTGTGTGTGTGTGTGTGTGTGTGTGTGTGTGTGTGGTACGTGTGTATGTATGTATACATACTTATGCATTTATTTATTGTTTCTTTCCCCATTAGGCTGTAAGCTCCATAAAGTCGGGGATGTTGTTACCTGTCAAGGAAAGAAACTTTCCTTCAAAGACCTTACAGTATAATAGGGGAAAATGTAAAAATAATTACAGTACAATAAAATTATGACTGTGTTAGATATATGAACGAAATCCTTTCAAGAGGAGAGTTGTCTGTTCTGCTGGGAACTGAGATACTGTATTGATAAGTAGGCATTTACCATACAGAGAGAGAGTGGGCTACTCAGTTGATAAAAAGCATGTGCAAAGAGATAGTAGTTTATTCAAGGACAGGCAAGTAATCTGGTGTGAATGTAATTTATAGTGCATGGGAAATCATGATAGATGAGAATAGAAGACTAGGCTAGTTACAGATTGTGAAGGACTTTTAATGCTATAGAGTTGAGGGTCTAGGTAGATGGTGATTTCTAACCTAAATAGGAAACATCAGAGAAGTAAATTTGGTAGCATGCTAAGAGAGATTTGGGAGATAATCAAGATGCTTCTGGAGCTATAGTGAATTTATTTTTGAGCCTGTTGAGTTTGAAGTGCCTATGTACTTCAGATAAAAATATCCCAAGGCAGTTGTAATTAAGTTCGAGTTTAGCATTGGAGGTGACAGAATAAATGTGATAGCTGAAACTATACTGGTGAGTGTTTTTCCAGGGAGAAAATGTAAGAGTGAGAAGAGGCAAGTGTTGAAAATGGAATCCAACTTGAAAAGGGAGGGGGTGGTATATGGGGATTTCCAAGGCCACTTTCAAGTTCGGTGATTTTCTAGCAGAACTCACAGGACCCAGCATACAGCCATATTCATAGCTATGATTTATTTTAGTGAAAGATACAAAATAAAATCAGCTAAGGGAAAAGATGTCAAGTTCAGAGGAAACAAAGCACAAGCTTCCAAGAGTCCTTTCCCAGTGGTCACATAGGGTGAGTTGAAACAGCACATTTGAAATGTATACCAGGGAAGCTCATTCATTAGAGACTTAGTTCCCAGGGTTTTTACTGTAGGCTTGTAACATAGGTACCCGCTGGCTATCACATACCAGAATTCTTCATTACCATAAGGAAAACACATTTTCAGCATAAACCATATTGTCTGCCCAAACAATTTAGGTATGGTGAGCCATCATCCCCTAACAGTTGGAACTCTCTTGAAATCCAAGTTCTGAGATGCCAGCCAAGAGCCAACTGTGTAAGCTGTCCTTTCAAATGGTAGCAGTCTTAACCTTGCTAGTGAACTCTTTTCTGCAGTGAAATTGGGAAAAATAAGACAGAGCATTTCTATATTAAGTTTTAAAACAACAACAAAAAACAGTAGTAGATAGGTTTTATTTAGCAGTATACAGGTAGAACCCAGTAAAAGAATGGCTCCAGGAGAATTTTTCCTTTTCTGATACTGGATATGTTCTATGTTTCCTATAGTCCTTACTCTTTTGATAATGATTAAGATTGGTGTTCTAGTATACTGTTGAAATATATTCTTTCCCTTAATAGTATCCTAGTAAGTATAAAAATACAGTATTTTTCATGTTTTTTAAAGTCCTATAATCATTATTAGTTTTCTCCTTTTAGAGTTGATAGCATATTTATCTTTAACTCCTACCTTTGTTTTTTGGAGGCAGATACATGTGTTGTCTTAAGTGACAAAGAAGGATTTTAGGCAAAATATATAGATGATTTAGAATCTATAGAGTGTAGGGGAAGATAAAATGGAAGTATCTACTTTGTGGCATTCGGCATTCACAGTCCTGATGACTAATACTCAAGATTTTATAAATTTTTGTAATTCTGTAAGTTTCATCATGTATTATCTTTTTCAATTGAAGACAATAATGTTTCTTATGTTGTTGTTTTTAAAAAAATGTCTATTTTTGAGAGAGCAGAGATGAGCAGGGGAGGGACAGAGAGAGGGGGAGACAGAGAATCCCAAACAGCCTGCATGCTTTCAGCGCAGAGCTCAACGCAGGGCTTAAACTCATGAACTGTGAAATCATGACCCAAAAGTGAGAGTTGGAAGCTTGACTGACTGAGCCACCCAGATGCCCTTAAGATGCTTTCATACTTTTTTTTTTTTTCCAATACGTGAAGTTTATTGTCAAATTGGTTTCCATACAACAGCCAGTGCTCATCCCAAAAGGTGCCCTCCTCAATACCCATCATCCACCCTCCCCTCCCTCCCACCCCCCATCAACCCTCAGTTTGTTCTCAGTTTTTAACAGTCTCTTATGCTTTGGCTCTCTCCCACTCTAACCTCCTTTTTTTTGTTTTCCTTCCCCTCCCCCATGGTCTTCTGTTAAGTTTCTCAGGATCCACCTAAGAGTGAAACCATATGGTATCTGTCTTTCTCTGTATGGCTTATTTCACTTAGCATAACACTCTCCAGTTTGGATGTTTTCATACTTTGTTTATAGCTATGTGAAATGTACTGGAGAAATATATAGTTAGAACTCGGTAATTTTTTATTTAAAACATACATATCAAAATAGAACAATATTAGAACTATAAATGTGAATGAAGATTTTCAGCATTACTGTCTTCAAATTTATTTTCATTGTTAACTAAGTAAAAGTCTTCCCAGAGTTCCCACAGACTTTTGCTCACATCTCTTGGTCAGAACTGTACACATGGTTATGATGAGGCATAAAGCAGCTGAGAGAGCAAGCGCCTACCCTGGGACTGGGCACATGATTACTTTAAAATAAGACTGTAGTTCTGTTAGTGTAGAAGGAGGTTAAATAATAGCAGTCAGGATTTAGTCAGGAGATGGAAGCTGCCATTAATTTGAATGGGGACAATTTATATATAAATAATTGTTACCTGGGTTAAAGGTGATTCATTTCTAATGGGGTAAAAGAAAATTCTGTGATTGTAATGGAGATAGCAGTTGTAGAAAGTGATAAGGAAGGAACTTAGAAACCTGGAGGAGGATCCTGAAGGCTGCGAATCAGACCCCTGAGGAGGGAACACTACTGCTGCAGGAACACATTGCCTGCCTTGCTGTGGTGTGGAGGGCACCTGCTGAGGAGCAAAAAGAGCCACCTTGGCTGTTGTGAATGCTGCTGCCATGTCCCTCACCTCTGAGCCCCAGCATTCACATCTGCTAGCCGCTGTCAGGAAACAAACTGGAGGAAGGAAGGCTGTTTCCTGCACCCTGTATTGTCAGAGCCAGACCACAGGCCAGCTGGCAAAGGAGAAACACAGTTTGAAGGGTCTAGCTCCACTGTTACAAAACGTGGCAAAGATGGTGGCTTTGGATGGAGCTGAGAGATAATAAATTAATAATGGGCACAGGCCATGCACTAACAGAGCTGCACAATAATTAAGTTCTAAAACAATTAGGCAGATTCACATTGGGGGAAAAAATCCTTAATTCATATCAGAGTTCTTGAGTACTCAATAGCGTTCGAAATGGCCACTTTACAATGATAAATGAGAGCAGAGGTATTGTTTAATTGGAAACAATGTCCATATATACTTGTGTACTTTTTGTATTACTGATTCATATGAGCTATTTTATTTTAGTGGTCCAAAGTTTGGGGAATATCCAGTTATAGTGCTTTTGTTCATTCTTTGTTTTAGGATCCTTATCTTGACAAGTTTTTTGCTCTGGTTAATGCTCTGGACGAACACATGTTCCCAGTCCGAATTGGAGACATGCGAATCATGGAAAATAACTTAGAAAATGAACTGAAGAGCAGTATTTCAGCACTGAATTCATCTCAGTTGGAACCAGTGGTCCGATTTCTTCATCTTCTGCTTGATAAACTGATACTTTTAGTTGTTAGACCTCCTGTCATTGCTGGCCAAATAGGTAATTTACTTATGTTTGGGGAATTATGAAATTTATAATTGTACATTTCTGACTTTTGCAGAAATAGAACCATGATTTACTGTTTGTTATCTGTAATGACTGTGTTTGATTTGGGGGAGGAAAAGATGGGGTGTTATTGTTTCTCATGCCAGAAAAGAGCTTTCTTTTTGTTTTCATAAAATGTGCCATATAGACCTCAACTCAGATTATGGAAACAAATTCATTTATTTATTCATTCAGCAAATATTAAGCATTTACTATGTGCCAGATACTGATAGTTGTATCCAAGGCTTATTATTTCCTGATTTTAAGGATCTCACAGACCAGTTTGGAAAACAGGCAACTAGATAAATGATTTTGCATTTTACATGATATGTGCTCTATGTAGCCTACATTTTGACTCATTTGCTATCTTCTATTTAAAAATAGCTTTTTTCATCAACTCAAAATCTCTATATTCTCATTTTCTTCTGTGTTGTTCTGGAACTAGAGGTACTCCTGTTTCCCACTCTTTTTCCAAGAGTTATTCCTCTGCTTGTGCTAAGAGCTTCCACCCAAATCCTGCGGAGTAGTTGAGCTTGTAAGAAATTTCAGCTAACAGGTTATAAAAATTTTGTGTTAACTGGTTGCACAACGGAGAGGAATGTTCAGCAACTTGGGATTTTTTATCTTAGGGCAGACTTGTCAGTAGAGGTGATTCTTGGGTCAAACATTTTAAAGATGAGTAGGAGTCTGACAGTTAAATAACTAGTCCAGGGAGATGAAATAGTATGTGCATGGTATACAGGCAAATAAACTGGGAAATTTGGGGGGAATTGTAAGTAGTCACAAATTGGAGGGTTGGTGATTGGAAATGATATTGGTGGTGAGAGAGAGGAGATGGGCTCTTCCATGATGACACTTAGGGAACCGGGACTATTATTCTATAAGAAATCAATAGCTTTTGAAAGGTCTGGTCTTAATTAGGGAAGTAATGTGACCCAGTTTGACTGTTACAAAGATGAGTGTAGTGTGCTGCATGGAGATGGGTTGAAAGTGGGAAATCTGGAGACAGGAAGACGAATTAGGAATCTTACAGAATTTCATACAAAAAACTCTGAAGTCCTGCCAAAAAACAGGTGACAGTGAGATGAAGAAGAGGGGTAGGTCAAGAAATACTGAAGAGCAATTGTACAGAGTACTGTCAAAGGAGTCGTTCAAGATTTTAAGAAAAAAAATTAGCATTGTTCATTTTTGTAGATTATGTAAGTAATGTAATAATGATGGCACTAGTAACAAACATTTGCCCAGCACTAGTTATATGCCAGCAATAGTGCTGTGTGCTTTATTTATATTAATGTATGCATTCCTCACAACTCTGTGTCTGGGCATTAGTACCACTATTGTACAAATGAGTAGAGTGATGAGCACAACGCTTGAAAATTTGCTGAGGATTCAAACCCAGGCAACTGACTCCAGAGTCCCAGTCTTATCTACTAAAGAAGTGTCCACTGGTGAAATTGGCAAGAATAGTTGTAGTCAAATAGTGGAAGTGGAGACCAGATTACAGAGAATTAAGTCGTGCATAGTACATGATGAAAGGAATATAAGAGTATACACTACTCTTCAAAGAAATTCAGTTAGAAGAGGAACCAGGGTTGATTACAGCATAAAGATGGAGAAGTTTGAGCATGTTTATGTGCTTTGTGAAACTAGTGGAGTGCAGAGAAAAATAAGATAAAGAGGTGCTAAAAGGTTTAATTAATGAAGCATGTCTGTAGGACACAAGTGAAGGTGGAGAGATCATTCTTCTGTATAGGAGAGGAGCACTGCTTCTTTTGGAAGGGAAATAAAAATGGTTTCAGATTTGGGTAGTAAAAAGTTGAGGACTTGATAAATTTGTACTGTGAGATAAAAAAACAAAAAACAAAAACAAGATTTCCTGAGAAGGGAGGAAAGTGAACCTGAGTTTTGAGAAGGATTCTGATGGTTTGGAATAGCTACTGTGAGGAAAAGGAAAAGGAATTAAGTAGAACACAGGTAAAATTTCTATAGCCCACTTAGGCCTCTGTGTCTCTAGTTCCTTTTCTGGTTCCGTATATATATATTAGTTCCTAAATGACCACTTTACTGGATTATTCCACTTTTAGGAAAACTTAGGCCTCATTTCTGTTCATAATTTCCTGTCTTGATTAAATAAATCCTAGATTCTGAGGCTTTATTGCTCAAAATGGCTGTTTGTTTTATCCATTTATTCAGTGTGCTACCAGAATTTTCCAACTTTTGCAAAATTCTTGTTACTTACTAACTTGAATGACTGGGTAGGTATTGCTTAGCCTGGTGTTTAAAATGCTATACAGTCTTACCTCAACTTTTTTTTCTAGCCACCTAGTCCTTCTGCTGTCTCACTCATGTCACTCAAATAGCTAATTCACTATTCTCTTATGATTTGAAGTTGATACTTTTAATAATCCGCTTTGATTGTTAATTTTTTAAAAACAAAAGTAACATCTGCTCATTGTATGTTAATTTAGGTTTTCAGAGTCACCTTTAAAACAAGAAGTGACTTTTCGAAGGTGATACACAAGATAGAATTTTTTTTTTTCTTATGTGCTTTGTATTATTTTACAAAATAATGGGTACCTGTTGGTTGATGTTTCTTTTTTTTGGACTACGCAAACCCATCCAGTGTTCATGTTAAATTAGTAAAATTAGTGTTTTAAAATCTTTAGAAAAGGAGTTTTGCTTCAGCTAATAAATACATCATTAAAATCAACATCAAATATCATCTTTATCGTCTTACTGTGTATAATCACTATACTTAACACATACAGAGATGACAAAACCTTGATCTTTTTGGAATTTGCAGTTTAAAAAAGTTAACACAAAAATATTTTCCTCCTTCTTAAAAGTTAATCTAGGTCAAGCATCTTTTGAAGCCATGGCATCAATTATAAATCGGCTTCACAAAAACTTGGAAGGAAATCATGACCAGCATGGCAGGAACAGCCTTCTCGCATCATACATCTATTATGTTTTTCGCCTACCGAATACTTACCCTAATTCCCCATCACCAGGTATTTTATTCTTTTTATTTGAAACTGTCTTGCATAGATTGTATGTTCATGGCAAGTCTGAAATAATCCAGTAGTCATAGTGGGATGCATTCATTCAACAGTAGACATTTATTGAGTACTTGCTAAGTGGCATGGACTATGCTAGGTGCTGGAGTTAAATGGATAACTAGCTTACATATTCAGGCATCATTATTTATACAGCTTCCTTTAATTTGAATGAGAGCTTGGTTGACTTAATTCTTGGAAATGAATCTTGAAAATTAGTTCTGTTTCTCTGGAAGCATTTTATCCTTCTCTGTTATGGTAAGATAAATGGACTGTTATTTTGTCATCTGGAATGCTGGACACTAAAGAAGAAATCGGATGGTGTAGTAGTACCCTGATAACCATGTGAAACCTACAGTAATATAAAAGATTATTCCCTAGAAAAGTCCTGATCTCTTTATGGCAAATAAAATATATAGCCTTTCTGAATATCAGGACCCAAAGTGGTTACTTGCTTTTTGTATGACATTGGTGGTGGGAGTGGGGTGGGAGGTGGGGGGTGGTGGTGAATGTTGTAGTTTGAATAACTCTTCAGTTCAGTTAGTTAATGATTGTGTTGTGCATACCTTTCAACCTGCTAACATATTTGTATGAGTCCTCATCCATCACTAATGATAATGGTAAGTGCCCTTTTCCAGCTATTGGCAATATTAACATTAATAATGGTGATAAATAATTATGACATTCATTATGAAAACTAGGCATAATAGTAATCTGACTCTAAGTTTTACCTCATTTCTTAATTGCAAAAAGAGAAATAATTGACTCATTCTGGGTTGTAATTTCATATCTTGATTTTGAAAATTCTAGTACTTGAGGCTCTGAATGTATATTGTGGACTGTATATAGTGCTCTTCATTTATGCTTTCATTCAGTACACTATTAGAATTCCACAGATTTTGCAAAACATCTTTTTTACATACTGACCTGAAAGACTGTGTAAATTAATGAGTTGACAGGTATGTGTCATTTGCAAACATGACACTCGGAAGGATTTCTTTAGGAAAATGGAGATCAATTATGGATACAGTTGTGGGGTATTTTTATGTTCATAGAACATGGTTGATTTTAGACTAAGAGGAATTCTTGCTTTTATAACTTGGGCTCTTAGAATTATCTGGAGTATATATCTATGTCTGTATATCATAAAGATGCCATTTTGTTACAGTTCAAATTCTTGTTGATGAAGACAGAGAAATAAAACATAGTCTTGTTGGGCACCTGGGTGGCTCAGTCAGTTAAGGGTGTGACTTCAGCTCAGGTCATGATCTCACAGCTCATGAGTTCAAGCCCCACATTTGACTCTGTGCTGACAGCTCAGAGCCTGGATCCTACTTCAGATTCTGTTTCCTCCCTCTCTCTCTGCCCCTCCCCTGCTCATATTCTGTCTGTCTGTCTGTCTCTCTCTCTCTCTCAAAAATAAATAAATATTAAAAAAAATAGTCTCATTTAAGAAATGTTGGCAGTAAATTGGCTGTTCCTCTAGGACTGTGTATCAAGGACAGAGTAGGAGAGGTGGGAAAAAGGAAGAGCCATTAGTTGAAAAATTTGGGGTCCTGGATACCCTTATATCTAAAGTGAAAATAATACATGTGTATGTGTGTGTTTTCTATTCTTGCTGTTCGTTGTACAAGTAATACATAGTCAGAAACATTGACAAGATCACGATTTTATCATTGCGTATGGTTTTGTCCACTGCTATAAAAGTTTCTTTGTGTAGCTATCATTAAGTTTCGAGTTTTTTTAAGTTATAGTATTTTTCATTTAGAAATAAAAGCAGTTCAGGACTTCTATAGATTTTTGTAAAGTAGCAGAAATTTTTTTCAGGTCCTTTCCTGACTGATTTTCTTTAATTATGTGCTGTTTTATGTACAACTCTAGGTCCTGGGGGTTTGGGAGGATCAGTGCATTATGCCACAATGGCTCGATCTGCTGTGAGACCTGCAAGCCTTAATTTAAATCGTTCTCGGAGCCTTAGTAATAGTAATCCAGACATATCTGGGACACCCACGTCACCAGATGACGAAGTACGGTCAATCATCGGCAGTAAGGTAAACTGAAGATAGTCATCTGTACATTTTTGATTTTCAGTTTATGAACAAGTGAGCAATGTCTAATTTTAATTTATCCTTATTTTAAAATGTATTTGGGTTAGTAATAGGCAAGAAATTGTATCTTTCTGTTCTATCACTATGCACACTGAGTGTTTCATGTTTCTATTAAATAAGCTTGCTATTACAAACTGGTTTTTACATTCTGCTCAAGAAAATCTGCCAAGTTCAGAAATTTGTCCAGGATGACCAGTCTGTGTAACTTACTTTTGTCTGTATGATACTCCATCCTGTGAAAAATGACTAGATTAATTTCCTATAGAATTAAAAGATACTTATGTGACTGCTGTGTAGAGGGACACGACATCATTGATTTAAACTACAGACCCCCATCCCTTCTCTGAAAAATATCAAGAACATTGAGTAGGCTTAATTGGTAATATAGCTACCTTTCACATGGAAAACTCTATAGAAAATTCACCAGGACACAAAAAATATGATTTATTTAATGATGGTTAATGGTTATTTCAGGTAACAAGGGAGAGGCCAGTTAGTTTAAGATCCAGCTATATTATATTTACAGCATCTTTATTGAGCCCCCTTAAAAAAATTAAGGAATAATTATTACCTTTATAGGTAAAGTACACGAATAACTGGGTTTAAACAAGCTGGCAAAAAGAATAGTAAGACTGAGGCCAATAAATCATGGTATGTTGTGTTTTGACCAAACCATTCAAATACATATACCATTGTTGTGGAATCATAGCCAACTTCTCTTTGGCACTTTTAGCCTGTTAACTAGGATCTGAGGAAGAATTAATGAATATGTTCTACAGTCTGTGTTTAACCCCTAGCCTGAACTGTAATAGATCTTTGTGGGTTTTTTTTTTAAACAGTCTGGGTTTTTTTATGTGAAGTATTTGAACATTGATCAGAAACATCAGAAATACTCTTATCTTTTCATACAGCTATAGAAATTTTACATTCAGAAGCTTCCAATGAACTCAGCATTGTTCATTTAAAGTAACAACTAATTTTTAAAGTAATTGCTCACAGATCAAGAATATATTTTGTAGTCTTATATTTTAAATGATAAACGTGGATTTCAATAACTTAAAGATCCATATAGATGTTACTCTAATTAGACAATTTTGATTTTTTGTGAACTGCCCAAGAGAGTGATGTGCAGAAGTATTTACATGGGATTCTGCAGGCAGAGTAACCTGAGGAGTATAGCAATTGTAAATGAGAAGGCTCCCCAACAACCCCCTGCATATAAAATTTCCACCTTTAGGAAAAGAACTCAGATTTTTTATCCTTGTATTCATTCTTAGAGTCATAGAGGTAGTACTTAGCATTATTTATGTACAACTCTAGGTCCTGGGGTAAAGAGTAGTGTAAGAGTTATGGAAAGTAAAGAGTTATGGAAATGAAAAAGAACATTTTCCTCAAGGTTCTGTTTTTAAAATGCCTCTTAATTTCTGTAAGATTTGCATTATGCCTCACCTAGCATGATTCTAGAGTTTTCCTTTATATGATGTATTTGATAGATTATAATCTCGAGATTTAGAATAAACAACTACATGTATTGGGATGATTATTTGCCTTTTTTCCAGTAGTTCATAAAATGAGACATAATGACATAAACATCTGATGATCTGTAGTGTAAATATAATGATGTATATATATAAACTTCTAAGAAAGCCATCATAAGATGAGAATTTGTCTTATGACAACACAGCCTCATCCTACTCAAGTTTTATTTAAATAGATTTCATGTTTTCTTTCTTTTTTTTTTTTTTTTTGCTGGAAAATTTTCTGATAGTTACTTTATTTTGGACTATCATTTTACTCATAATTGCTAATGATAATGGTGTATAATTTTATCTCCTTATTAAAATTGAAAGGAATCTGAAGTTTATTTATAACTACTATTTATTTATTCTGACTTCATTGGCCTTTCCAATCAAGAAACTCTTTTTTGAATAATTTGGTCTTTCCACCCTGCCTCAGCCATGGTCATGTCCTAGATGTTGTCATTACTTAATAACTTTAACCTTCATAATCTCTATTTCATGCATCTTGTTCTTTAACTGTTTGTTCCGTTTTTCTCTCTAATACCCCAATTCCAACAAGTTCTTATTTCTCTGCAAACTCCCATCACTTAATCTGAGACCTTTTACTGTGTGTGCCTCCATCCCTTAGTATTCTTTCTTCCAATTTAGCTTGCTTAAATTCCATGACCAATCATTATATTTATCCCTATTATAGTCAAACCTCAATTGCCTTATCCTTCTGTTATTTCATTGTACTTGCTTAGCCAAACCTCCAGCCATAGTTGAACTCAGTCATCTGTCTGTGCCATGTCAGCACTTGTGCCAGTGAACATGACTTGAGAAGTGTCGTGATGACTGTTCTCATTTGAATTTGAAAGCCATGGACCTCCAGAGAGCACTCAGTGCTGTCAGGCAATGACACTATATTTCTGTATTCCATTTACTTTCCCATTCTCCCCAGAAAAAGGTTTCATGCCTTCTTCCCTTACCTGCCCACCAGTCCTCCTTCTCACTTTATCTCCTACCTCACTGAGAAAATTGAAGCCATCAAAAGAATACTTTTATAGACTTTTAAACCACATCTACTTACCTACTGCCATCTACGACTACCCACTACTTAATATAGTATTCTACTGTAGATGGACTGTCCAGTTTTGTGGATCCATTTGTAAACAAGCTCCTGTCCCCTCTTGCTTATTGGATTCCTCACTACAACAATTGTCTTATCTCTGTACTACATCATCATTGGCTCCCTATCTGCTAAAACATCCCATCCACATGCAAGCATGCTAGTATTTATCCCATTTTTATTTATCCCAAAATCTCTCTAGTATTTCAACTGCTAGCTTCCTCACTATTTCTCTGCTACCTTTTGTAGTAGAATTCTTTAAAAAAGTTTCCCTAATTCAGTCAGGTATTGCTCCCATCTTCCATGCAAACTGCCTTTGTTTATGTCACCAGAGGTCTCCATGTTGCCAAATCTAGTGGTTAATTTTCAGCGCTAGGCTTACTTGACCTTATAGCAGATTTGAACATAGTCACGTTCTTTCCTCCTTAGTTTATTTATGTACTTGCCTTTCAGGCTCTGCACTCTTCTTAGTTTTCCTTTTACTTTACTGGTTATACCTTTTCAGTCTCTGTGGATTCTTCTTTCCCTGATTTCTTAATCGGCAAGTGCCCCAGGCCTCTTTCCTTATTTCTCTTGTCTTTTCTCTTTTCTCTCTATTCTCACTTGCTTGATGTTACCAAGTTCCATCATTTTAAATACCACTATGTGCTAATGACTCCCAAAATTATATTTCCAGTACAAACCTCTCTCTGAAATTGTAAACTTAGCTGCCTTTCTGAAATCCTTTTGTTCAGATTTGGATATATGCTAAAGATAGAATCACTGCTCACTCCCTTTACTGCTACCATTGTTCTGAACTACTGTCGTCTCTTTCTCAATTAATGTAATAACCTGAAAGATGGTTTTCCTACTTCCAACCTACACTCTCTTCACAACGTAGCAAACAGAATGCTGCTTTAAAAACCTAAGTCATAGGGGTGCTTGGGGGCCTCAGTTGGTTGAGCATCTGACTTTTGATTTCAGTTCAGGTCATGATCCCACAGAATCGAGCCCCATGTTGGGCTCCGTGTTGAGCATGGAGCCTGGTTGAGATATTCTCCCTCTCTCCCTCTCTCCCTCTCTCCCTCTCCCCCTCTCCCCCTCTCCCCCTCTCTGCCTCTCTCCCTCTCTCCCTCTCTCCCTCTCTCCCTCTCTCCCTCTCTCCCTCTCTCCCTCTCTCCCCCTCCCTCTCTCTCCCACTCTTCCCCTCTGCCCTTCTCCCCCATTCATGTGCACTTTCTAAAATAAAATTAAAAAAAATTTTTTTTAAGGTAGTAAATGTTATGAGACAAAGAAACATAATAAGGGGATCAAAAGCCCCCAGGACAAGACTGAAGAGAAAGAAGGACTGGTTATACGTTTAAATAAGGTGGTCAAACCCTGGGATCATGACCTGAGCTGAAATCAAAAATTGAATGGTCAACCAAATGAGCCATCCAGGAGCCCCACATTTACTACCTTTTAATGTGGCATATAAATTAGTTATTATGTTTGTTTACCTTTATCAGAGTATAAGCTCCATGAGGTCGGGCATAGTTGTTGAGTAGTGTATCCTAAGCACCCATAATGGCCAGCATGTTGAAGATGTGTGATAGATATTCAATAAATGAATATTAGTAAGCATAGAGATCTATTACAAGAATAACTTCCTTCTTTAAAAGTTATTGTTTTTGTTTGCTTTCTTGCTGTCAGCATTAATTATATATTTAATTACCTTAAAAGATTTGGCTTTATGAAAGTTTGTTTTCATAATTTATTCTTTAATGTAAAATGCAGAACTCCTAAAATTCAAGAATACTTCTATCAGTAGGATTTTATTACTCTAGTGACTGTAAAATGAGATTTGCGAGACTTTCTTCATAATTATCTTACCAAAGCTGATCTCTTTGCCCTAGCAATACTCTTTTAACGTTCAATTATGTAAATATATTATTATAACAACTGTCAGTTTTATTGCTTTTAATCAAATGCCAGTGCAATTTATGTAGTTAAATAGTTTCTTTGTAATGTGTCATCCCCTATTTTTAAATTTATTTTTAAATACTGAGAGCTTACTGTGTGGGCACTATGCTGAGAACTTGTGGGTACCAAGCCAAATCTTTGTATTCTAACAAGAATGTTGATGTCCTGTCAAATACAGTATGAGCCTTGCTCAAGGAAGGAGGCTATCTGTACTAATGGGACAAAATACGGTTACAGAGATTCAACAAAAAAAAAAACCCACTTTCATGCACATGTGCACACATTTGGTTAATCTGTTCTATATTAGTTGAAGATTAGTAAACATAGTTATGACATTAGTAAATGTATGTGATGAATTTGTTTACGTAAGGGTGGTTTGATATAATTCTTAGCTTTATAACAAATTATGGTAATTATTTGCTTTACAAAATAATTGGTCACAGGTTTTCTTTAAATAGTTAGCTTTGACTTGATGTAATTATAACTGTTCAGTCTCAATATTGTGAATATAATATACAGTTAATGGCACAAAGAGATTTATTATTTATTCTCACATTATTGATTAGCCTGTGACTTAGTTTTAAAGGAAATTAAGGAATTGAAAAGTGAATTTAAGAGTATGGAAAAATTATTGGTATTGTGGAAATTTATGGTAGAGTGAAGAGCACAGTTGTAATTTTGCAAAAATCAGATACTTATGTATTAATTTTATAACATGAGTAGTGGTTGTAAAAATTATAAATGGCAGAAAGAACTTTATACAGTGGAGAAACCTAACTTGGGAGTCTGGTGAAAACTTTAGTTTTAACATATTTGAAAAACATTATTTGCTGATTTGCTTTTATTTGAAATAACATAAGGTTATGAGAAGGTAGGTATTTTATTTTAAATGTGATTACATAATGTTACTAGTATTTGAATATTGTCTTTTACTTTGCTGGGAAGCATTTAAAAAACATGTAGAAAGTTTTTGTTAGAACTGTTTCTTTTTAGGGCACGTGGGTGGCTCAGTTGGTTAAGTGTCTGACTTTGGCTTAGGTCATAATCTTGCAGTTTGTGAGTTCAAGCCCCACTTTGGGCTGTCACTGCAGAGCCTGCTTCAGATCCTCTGTCCCCTTTTCTTTCTTCCCCTCCCAGGTTCATGCTCTTTTTTTCTCTCTCAAAAATAAACATTAAAAACAAAACTATTTCTTTTTAAGTTTATTTTGAGAGAGAGAGCAAGTATGCATGCACACGCTTATAAGCGGAGGAGGGGCAGAGAGGCAGAGGAGAGAGAGAATCCCAAGTAGCCTCCGTGCTCTGCTCTGGCCTGACAGGGGGTTCAGTCTCACCTCTGTGAGATCATGACCTGAGCTGAAATCAAGAGTCAGATGCTTAACCTACTGAGCCACCCAGGCACGCCTGCTAGATCTATTTTTTGAGAGTTTTCTATATTTACTTCCATATTTATTCTTTTTTTTTTAGGTTTATTTATTTATTTTGAGAGAGTGAAAGAGAGAGCACGTGTGTGTTGGGGAAGGGCAGAGAGAGAGAGAGAGGGGGAGAGAGAGAGAGAGAGAGAGAGAGAGAGAGAGAGAGAGAGAGAATCCCAAGCAGGCTCTGTGCTGCCCCTTGGCTTAAACTCATGACCCGTGAGATCATGACCTGAGCTGAGATCAAGTGCCGATCACTTAACTGACTGAGCCACCCAGGCATCCTTTAGTTCCATTTTTTAATTTGATCTTTGCAATATGAGGGAGACTATCATTATTCCTATTTTATTGCAAAGAAACTGAAAAAGAGATTAGGTAATTTACCTTAGATTTTACAGTTAGTAAGCAGTTGAACTTGGATTTCAACTTCACTCATCTTACACATTCAGTATAAAAAATGAGTGGAAATGGGTGATTATTATATCATTTCAGTCAGTCTCTATTTTTAGAACAATAGGGCACATATTCTCCCTAAAATCTAAGCTCTTGAGAGTTAGTTTGTCTTCCCTCCCTCACTCTCCCTAATCCTCATTCCCTCCCATAATACTGATACATGGGCTTCAATCCCAGAGATTCTTATTTGTTTAGACATAAGGCCCTGCACATTTTTGTGTTGACCTTCCCAGGTGATATAAATGTCTACACAGTTGATTATTATTGTTACTACTCTTGTTTTTCTTTTACCTTTCCTTTGGTGCTTTCTGGTTTGGGTCCATACTGACACCCTATTTTTTGTCTCCTTGTATTGGGTTGTCTTCTTTATTCTTACTCCAAGAGTCCTCTTAAAAAAGTCCCTTACAACTGGCTGTAGTTCTTTTAGCAGATTCCAGGCTACAGCCCGGGTTGCTGAATCAGGTTTTCTGGGGTTGGGGCCCAGAATCTGAATGTTACAAAACTTCCCAGTGATTGTAATGATCAGTCAGGCTTAAGACATTAAAACGTCCCTTCACCTGGGATCATAACTTCTTTGAGAGAAGAACAGATGTAATTCTCTTCTGGCCATACACATTAGTAGCATGTTAACTTAACTTCAATGATAGTAATGATGAAGATATAATTCCTGTAGATAGTACCATCATAATGCTTTTCTTTATAATATTTATATAAAATAGTAGCCCATTATGTTTCATTATAACAGTCACTGTAAAACTGAGCACAACTCCAAATCCACCATCATTTTTAGGTAGGAGCAAATATTAGTCATCCTATTTATTTTCTTAATTTTTTCCTTAATTTTCTTGCTTGATTTCTCCTATTGGTCCCTAAAAGAAAGTGAAAGAGGAAGCAGGGTCAAATAGAATTATGGAATATCAGTGCACAGAAGTTTCAATCATGACAAAATGAAAGTAAAGTCTTTTAGACAAGAATGATTTTCTTCTTACATTTTTTTTCCTTTTAAATCCTAGTTGGTTCAGAGGAAATAATCTGTTGCTAATTTGTGCCATCTTTAAAGAGAGTTTGGGGGGATGGTACTATGGGAACTTTAGTTGGTTCTCTAAGGTGATCCCTTTACATAAAGAGAAATTATCTTTAAATGCTATACTTAATATTTGTGATTTAAAAGCCACCTGGGTGGCTCAGTTGGATAAGCATCTGACGTTGGCCTGGGTCATGATCTCACGGTTTGTGGGTTTGAGCCCCACGTTGGGCTCTGTGCTGACAGCTCAGAGTCTGGATCCTGCTTCTGATTCTGTCTCTCTCTCTCTCTCTCTCTCTCTCTCTCTCTCTCTCTCCCCTCATCTCCTGCTTGTATTCTGTCGCTCTTTCTCTCTCTCAAAATTGAATAAACATTAAAAAAATTAAAAAAAACATTATGTAATGAATGTAATTTTGGTGAACTAATACTTCTAGGTGCCTAAGAATTTTGGTTGCTTTAACAGTACTAATTAAAAATATGTTTGCATTGGAAAGTCTGGGTTTCTTTAGGAATAATTTATAGCATGCCACATGTAATATTTCTTTCCTTTCCAACTGCTTTCTATTATATGCTTAGGGTTTAGATCGCTCCAATTCCTGGGTTAACACTGGTGGTCCAAAAGCTGCCCCATGGGGATCCAACCCCAGTCCAAGTGCAGAGTCAACACAGGTGGTGTTTATATTAGAGGTTTCTTTATTGGCTGCTGATGTTTCCCTTTAGAACGTTACTTTTTAGTACATACTATGATTTCAGTGGCTTGCTTTTTAATCATTAAAAAGTGTGTATTTTGTTTACTTAGCACATTTTCCAACTACTATGCATGAATACCACCAATTGTACCAGTAATGCTCTCCTTTCCTACTTCCTGTCTTCTTTCCCTTCCCTCCTTGTATACCCTATCAGTATTTCAGTGCCTGCTGCTTATGCAATCAATGGCTTTATAACAGTTTCTACTTTAGGGCTAGTACATCTTTAGTAGGAATTAAAAAAAAAAAAAATTGGTATGGAAAAAACCTGACAGTTTTCCATTGGCTTTTGGTTTAAAGTGTAGCTGTTGTATCATTTTCATTCAACATTTACTATCTTGTCTTTTTTTTTTTTTTTTTTTTTTTTTTTTTCATAATTACTGACTGGAAATATTGGTAACAAACTGAAATTAAATCTGAACGGTATATAATCCCCATGCTGTAAGACTTAGTACCAGAACCAAACTGAATTTTAATTTATATTGTGTTGCAAAGTATGAAATTTGTTTCTAGATTAATTGAACTAGGATTTGCTTACTTAAGTCAAGTTGCTTGATAGCTACTATTGCATGATACCTCAAAATATACTTCTCATCTGTGTGTTGGCTTTGGAGGAAAATGCTCTTGTTCTGGAAGAATGTAATTCCATGGTTAATATCGACAGTGTTTTATATTTGAAGAATATGACAAAACCGAATAGTAGGTTTTGATCCTACTGGAAAGTGGGAGAAACCATTCTAATCTTTTAATTTTCTTTATTGAATATAAAATTCTTGATTTTTTTGATCTGAGACCAGTGAGAAGTATGTTTTTACTTTTTGCTTTCTCTTACTAGATGTGTGCATGTGTATAGATCACAGAGATAAAAGTTTCATTCTTTGCAGCACTCTGAATTTATATAGTGGTTAAAATACTCTTTTTACTAAAAATATATAGAAGCCATTTTGATACTTCTAACTTACTGTCATTAAAGCAGCTTAAAATGGTGAAAATTAGATGAACAATAAAACAGTTGTTGAAAACACAGTAAAATGATTTTAAAAACTGTATGTAATCCTTAAGCTGCAAAGTCATCCACAGCGGACTTTAATGTTATCTCGTCATTCATCCACCTTCACTCCATAGGCTATGGATCGAAGTTGTAATCGTATGTCTTCGCACACAGAGACGTCAAGTTTCTTACAAACATTAACGGGACGCTTACCAACTAAAAAGGTAGATTCATATGAAGACAATCCATATAGGGGGAAAATTCCAACAGTTAAATAGATGTAAGATTTCTTTAAGTAAACCAGTATGTTATAATAATTGCATTTAAATTATTTGTTTAAAAATACCTTTCAGCAAGCTCTGCTTGTCTGATGTCTTTTTTGGGCATACCACTTCAGTGTATGCTCTTTTATGCTATTATAATATTTATATCTTTGGGATTGACTGTTTGAAATCAAATTTGATCATCAAATTTTAGTACCAAAAAAATGTATCAACTCTGAATTCTGTTTCTGTAACTGCTTCTGTTTTGTGTTTTAAATTTCCAGGGAAAGGAAGATGAGTTAGAAAAATTATCACTCTTAGTAAGATATGTTGATTTGCTTCCCTTATGCACAGTTTTGTTAGTCCTTTTTCATATTGATATACACTATTTTGCAAATGCTTTGTATGCATATCCATTATAAGGCAGGAAATTTCTATGTTTATAAAAAGACTTCAAATACCTGAAAACTTGAAAATTAATGGCTTACATCAAAAGTTAAAATTTTTAAAGGTATTTCCTAAATTGTACCAGCAAAGTTCATGAATGTATTTGCATATGTTAAAATATGTATTTAAGGCACAGAGAAGATAGTATTTGTAACTGTGAGTTTTTGGTCTAGTTTCTGTTTGCAGGTACAATTTAGGAGGCTATTTTCCCACCTGTCCTTTTAAAATTACATTTTACTGCAAGATAACATGTAATTTTTTCAGCTGTTCAACATGCCACTGTCTTACATGTATAAACAGCCGTTTCGTTAATGGGTGTCCTCACTGCATCATTGAATGGTTCACATGCCTTATTTTGCTTACTCTCATTATATCTTCATTTGTAATTGCATTATTATTTGGTTTGTGTTATCAGCAGATATGACTTTGATAATAACTTTGGATTTACTTCTGGATAGCTTTTTCATGAGGAGCTGGCTTTGCAGTGGGTGGTTTGCAGTGGCAGCGTTCGGGAGTCAGCTTTGCAACAAGCCTGGTTCTTTTTTGAGTTAATGGTGAGCAACCTACACACACTTTTAATATTGTTTTCCTTAGTTAACAACTTTGTGCTAGCTCATTATTTTCTCCTAAAAATCTTTTTCTAATGCCATCGCATGATTTGACATGTGTGTCCAAGACAAAATTATGTGTGTTACATCTCTAAATAAACACTGTGGATACTCGGCACAATTGAGGTGGACTTAGGAAGCTCTCGTTAACCACTTTTCTAGAGATGGTTGCAGAAACAGCTATCTTTTTAAAGGAAACCTGGTACATTGTTCTTTTGTCTGAATGTGGCTACTGTATGATGGCGGTATTATAGACTTCATCCCAAACAGATTAAAAGAGCTTTATAAGGTACTCACTGCTTTTATGGTTAGAAAGCTCTTAGGGAAATGCCAGTTACAGCCAAGAAAAAAGAAAAAAAAAAAAACCCACAACGCTTGTCACTCAATTCAATAAATGGTATTAAAAACAAACGAATTAATATCTTAATATATATTTGTACACACATAAACACATATATACACAAAAGCAATAAAAATTTACCGAGTGCATACAGTGTGGTGGCACCGTCCCTGTGAGCTGCGTGTTACCCAGGCACAGAGAGATTAAGTAACTTATCGAAGTTGATGTAGCTTCTAGATAGCAGAACTGTGATTCAAACTCAGGTGTTCAGGTCCTAGGGATCTTCCTGTTCAGCCTCTAGAAAGCTGAAGTCCTTGAAATTTTTCCTTGCAAAAGAGAAATGTGTACAAAAATAAGAAAACAAAACAACAAAAGAATGGAAGAAACAAAAGGAGTTTTCAGAGTATATCATAGGATCATTCTCAGCATTGAATGTTGCCTATATTAGGGATAAGAAGACATTTTTTCCTAAAGATTTACTAATCTACAAAAGAAAATAAGTCAGGGACCCTATGTAAGTGATAGGCAGCTAATTTTGTAATTCTTGTGCTTTTAATATAAGATCACATTGAAATTTTGACTTATTTTTTGAGTCTTATATGTATGTTCAAATTCTTTAAAATAGTCAAAAGGCTGCAGTTTAAGTCTTGGCTGTGCTATTTACTAATTGTTGAAACTTGGCTTCAATTTCCCTGAATTCTCTATTACTGTTATCACATTGTTGTGTTAAGAATTGATATCCAGAAGCATTTTGTACACATAAATCACTTTAATTTTGATCTATTATCTTAATATTCATATTGAGTCATCAGTAATTCATGTACCCTCACCCTGTGTTACTCTATGCTAGAGGCTGAAGACACTGCAGTGAAGTCAATGTGTTTAGGCTGTTAGAGCTGCAGTTTGCGGGATATGGAATGTCAAAATGTTGAGCGGTGGAAAGATTTCATTTAAAACAATTTAAAGAGTGAAATTTTTTTCTGTTGATGTTCATAATTCTTTTCCTGTTGATAGCCAGGAGAATTTTACAGAGGTGATGCAGTGATTGACTTGTACAGTGTGTCATATTTCTTGGGAGCATACAAAATATTGCAGGGAAATTTTCAAAATACTTGAGGAGCTAAAAGCATTTCGGCTATCTGTTAAATCACTCAGCAATTTGAAAAAATAGCCCTAATGTGATTAGCTGTTAATTACATCCATAAGAAATTAAACTAATGGCTTATTTATTTTTTCAGGTAAAGAGCATGGTGCACCATTTATACTTTAATGATAAACTTGATGCACCAAGGAAAAGTCGTTTTCCAGAACGATTCATGGATGACATTGCTGCTCTTGTCAGCACAATTGCTAGTGATATAGTTTCACGATTTCAGAAGGTAATGATAACTTTTTTTTAAATTGAATCTCTTTCAAGCTCACATTAAACTATCATACTTTTATTTGTTTTTGCTTTTTATTCTGTTTTCCAGGACACAGAAATGGTTGAGAGACTCAACACAAGCCTTGCATTCTTTCTCAACGATCTGCTGTCTGTTATGGACAGAGGATTTGTCTTTAGCCTTATTAAGACCTGCTACAAACAGGTAATGTGTAGTTAGTAATAATTAACAATTAAATACTGTGTTTGTTGTTTCTAGGGTTGCAGCTAAGAGATCTTCAAGAATACATTCATATACTGATGTTTTTAAAAAGCAGTGTATTTTTGTTAGTAAGAAAAAAGTAAATTTCATTTGTTTTATAAGGCTACAGGACAATGGCAGGCTGATACCTGTGCAGCTGGCTTTTTCTTGGATTATACTGGCCCACTCATGACTCTTCGATTCCCATTCTGAAACAGATCATCAAGTCAGTGGTCTAAATGTAAAGCATCCCCAAGATGCCATGCAAGAGTAGCAGTTATACTGAATGAACAGCCACGTGAACTTTTTTGTGTATTTACTGGGTGATTTTTAAAGCAGCTTCATTTTGCTTTGTATTCCTTCTAATGTAGACCTAGACATTGTAGAGCTTAGAATCATGGACAGATGTTTACCCAAATCCCCAGTGTCATTCGTTATGTTGCTTTTACTAAACTAAAAGCATCATAGGAGTGCCTGGGTGGCTCGGTAGGTTAAGTGTCTGACTTTGGGTCAGGTCATGATCTCATGGTTTGTGAATTCAAGTCCCGTGTCAGGCTCTGTGCTGACAGTATGGAGCCTGGAGCCTGCTTCGGATTCTTTGTCTGTCTGTCTGTCTGTCTCTCTGTCCTTACCCCGCTCACATTCTGTCTCTCTCTCAAAAATAAATAAATGTTAAAAAAAAAAAAAAAAAGGCATCGTGGAACTTTTCCCTGAAAAGCTGACTTTAGTTTAAAATTTTTATCAACTGATTAATGAAATGTGCCTTTTGGAAAACATTAGTTATTGGTCCTGACAGGCCATTTGGGTAAGTGAGCTATATAATCATCCTAGAATTACCTTTTAAAGGAAATTTAAAAATATATAGCTCTCTGGGTACTATCCCAGCATTATTGAGTACTTTGAGTCCTGGGGGTGGGGAGTGTGGGACATAGTGTGTGTGCAACATTTCCCAGCTGGTCCACAGTCTCGTTTCTGAGAACTGCTTTAGAAATGCTATTTGGCAGTCTAATGTTTAGAATCTTGAAGCTCTGTTCTATTGGATGCCTTTATTTGTATGTTTCTTTTAATAGAGAAGTTAAAACTACATGTGGACACTGACCCACTTCCAAATATTTGTAATAATATGTATTGGTGGGGGGGGGGGCACCTGGGTGGCTCACTCAGTTAAGTGTTGTTTTAAAAGACACTGACGGGGCACCTGGGTGACTCAGTCAGTTGAGCATCTGACTTCAGCTCAGGTCATGACCTCACGGCTCGTGGATTCAAGCCCTGCATTGGACTCTGTGCTGACAGCTCAGAGCCTGGAGCCTGCTTTGGATTCTGTGTCTCTTCTCTCTCTCTGCACCTCCCCCGCTCACACTCTGTCTCTCAAAAATAAATAAACATTAAAAAAAATTTTAATACGTATTATTTTTACTTTCCCCCCCAAATTTCATGTTCTGTTGCTCCTCAAATCTGTTGTTATTCTTCAAGCATTGAAATCCTATATTTAGCAGACATTGAGCCAGACCCTAGGATGCCAGAGCTCCTAAGTCAGTGTATATAGTCTCCTGAGAGTAGCTTATGGTGTAGCTGGGTATATAGACAAATAGGTAATCATCAATATAGAGTAACACAAGGTGCTAATTATCCAAAGAATGTATCATTTCTTTCATGGAGCTATTTTGGTGGTAGACTTTTGCTTCATAAAGTGCATCTTTGAGAAGTGGAAATAATGCTGTATTGGAAATATAAAGAATGTGGCTTCTGGCCTAGTCAGTGGATTTATAAATCTTAATAGATCTTGTAGTTCCAAAGTTTTTATTCTAGCAGTAACTCTGGAAAAAGCTGATAATGTTTAAACCACAAAATCCAAAAACTGTCCACTGAATACTGTTCTTTAATTCCTTAATCTGTCATTCTGATGCTGGCTTAGAGAAATGGTATATTCAATTGGTGTTCTTTTGTTTATATAATGCTTACAAGGTATCTTCAAAGCTTTATTCATTACCAAATCCAAGTGTCCTCGTGTCCTTGAGACTGGATTTTCTGCGAATTGTCTGCAGCCATGAGCATTATGTTACATTAAACTTGCCCTGCAGCCTGCTTACTCCACCTGCATCACCATCACCTTCTGTTTCTTCTGCAACATCTCAGGTATGCAGAGTGTCTGAAAAAAAATTTTAAAGCCCATGTTTGTAAGAAAGCATTCTAAACACTGAAAAAAATTATAAGTAACACTATGAATAATAGCTATGTGATAGGCTCCATACTGAATGCTTTAAAAGTATAGATCATTTGCCCTTTAGAGCAATTCTAGGAGGTAAGTTCTGTTATTCTCATTTTACATATGAAACACATTTTACGTAGGAAATACAGAAAGGTCATTAAATTACCCAAGGCCGAACAGTAATAAGTGGCAAAGCTAGGCTTTGAATCAAGGCACAGGTAGACTTTATTCTAGAGCCCAAGTTCTTATCTACTATGTTGTACTCTTCTTAGAGATTTATACACATCCATGTGAGTGAATTCACTTATATAAGCCTTTTAGATATTTTCACAAGATGGGTTTTCTTGAAGCAGATGCAAGGTTGTCTTGAGCTTGGGATGGAAGATGTTAAATAGGGATCAAGACCTGTGAAAGGAAAAAAAGTGAAGCATAATTTAGCAAAGAAAGAAGTCAAACTGCAGTGCAGTCCTGGGAAAGTCCTGCCTACCTCTCTTGTACCTAGGTAACCCAAAGGAGACCAGATGGATGTTCATAGGGTTTTTTTGGGTACAACTGACTTCAACAGTTAGTAGTTTCTCTCAAGGCAAAAAAAGGTTGTTGTAGCAATTATTATGTATCTTATCATACAGATGGAGATTAAAGGATTTTGTGGCTTTAGTATCAGAGAAGCCTGGTTCAATCTCAGATGTTTGATAGAAAAAAAATTTTAACTTTATTTACATTGGAAAACATCAGAGAGCACCCACAACTTTTCATTTTACCTTTATGAAAAGTCTTAGGGATTGGCCTATTTTCACATACTCTTTTACCTGGCTAGCGTACGCTTCTTCCTAGAGTGGATAAGGCTAGTGTTTTGCTTTCTTCCCACATCCTCTGCCAAAGATGTGGCCACACAGTAAAGAACAAATTAATCGTAAGTACTGTTCCTAAAACCTGTAATGAAACACAGTTGTTTATACCTAACTCCCCCCTTGAACATCTCATTCAGGCAAAAAATTAATAGAATGTCTTCCATTATCTTGTTCCCTACTTTCTTATCTACATATATTTTTCAGATTCTAATGGGTGACAGAGACCTCACTGTTTCTGGGGTAGGGGTAGGCAAGAATAATTTTATATACTTACTAGCAAGATGATTTCTCTATAGAGAAATCTGAAACCTGTTGTTCTGAAAAATATCACATGGATGGTCTTGAATGTGGATTAGAGGGAGATGAGATTGTAAACACTCTTGCCTTGAACTGTGTCTTGGAGGGATGCTATTTGCAGTATTAAAAATCTTTTAAAAACTCAATAATACGTCATTTGGATTCAGTTACTTTTTTCTCCTTCAGGGTATGATACTGAAACATTAAGTGGCTAAAAGAATAAAGGGAAAAAAAAAAACAGTTGGAAAAGTTTCAGTATGAGAAAAGGGAAATTGAAAATAATTAAAAGTGTTTTTTTCATCATAGTCTCCTGTATGAAAAATAGGAGCAGTTACTTTTTCCAGTGCGAATAATAGTAATGTAAAATAAACTACCCTACACAAAGTGTATCTCATATTGAGATAATGCTCGTACTGCATTTGTTGTAATGTTCTGTCTGTAGGATGTTCTGTTGCACAGCTATTATTGTTTTGTCCTACCTCACTCCCAAACAGAGTTCTGGATTTTCCACAAACGTACAAGACCAGAAGATTGCAAATATGTTTGAATTGTCTGTGCCTTTTCGCCAACAGCATTATTTGGCAGGACTTGTGTTAACAGAGCTGGCTGTCATTTTAGACCCTGATGCTGAAGGGTAAGTAGACTAATTTTTGCCTTGTAGAATATCAGTTTGATTTTGGATAATGGGACAGAAGTATCACACCGATACTTCTAAGAATCGAAAGAATACTCTGCACCACTTGTAATCTACTTCTGTATTTACTAAGTTCCATACCCATGTTATTTCTGCATTTCATTGATTTCAAGAAAGCCATTTTTTCATACTTTATCATCTCCGAATTTGAGGTTTATCTTGAACTCAGTGGCGTATTGTGGTTTATTTGGTAGCATTTTCCCCCCTTCTTAATGGTTATACAAAATATTTGTGCATATTAGTGGGTTAACTCATGGATTTATTGGTATATACAGTAGACACATTTCAATTGAAAATGGTCTGGTTTTCTATTTGATTCCTTGTACAGAAAATGTGTCATTTGCCATCATACTATATAGCATTTTATTTCAAACTTTGTCCTATAAACAAATGTCTTTAGGTTTTAAGAACTTCCAAAGTTGTGTACACTTCTGTAGAATTTTTGGAAATTGATACAGTAAGGAAAGGGCATATTGTCTGGTGATTTGAATTTATAGAAATAGCTTGAGTATTATGGTGCAGCTTCCCTATAGGGTATTTCTATCTTAATAGTTATTGTTAAAAATTTCCATGATCATTATTCCTTTGGATAATAATTCCTTTTTTATCCTCATAATAGGATCTTTAGGAGGTTTTTTTTCTTAATTCTTATTTAAATTCCAGTTAACATACACTGTAATATTAGTTTCAGGTGTACAATATAGTGATTCAACACTTGATACAGCACCCGGTGCTCATCACAACAAGTGCACTCTTTAATCCCCATCACCTCTTCCACCCCTCCCCACACACATCCCCTCTCTGGTAACCATCAGTTTGTTGTACAGAGTTAAGAGGCTGGGTTTTATTTATCTTTTTATCTTTATTTGTTTTGTTTCATAAATTCCACCTATGTGTGAAATTGTATGTTATTTGTCTTTCTTTGACTTATATCGTGTAGTTTTGTTTTTTTTTTTTTTAAGTTTATTTTTGAGAGAGAGAGCATGAGCAGAGGAGGGGCAGAGAGAGAGAAAGAGAGGGAGGGAGAGAGAGAATCCATGGGGCTTAAACTAACAAACCATGAGTTCATGACCTGAGCCAAAATCAAGTGTTGGATGCTTAACCTGAGCAACCCAGGCACCCCTCACTTAGCTTAATACCCTCCAGATCCGGCCATGTTGTTGCAAATGGCAAGATTTCATTCTTTTTTATGGCTAATATGCCAGTGTGTGTGTGTGTGTGTGTGTGTGTGTGTGTGTGTGTGTGTATCTGTATCAGTCATCTTATTTTTTTCTTCTCAAAAATATATATTTTTTCAATATATACACACACACGTATATGTATACATATGTATATACGTATACGTATGCATATATATATTCTGTATCTTCTTTATCTGTTAATGGATGATTGCTTCCATATCTTGGCTATTGTGAATAGTGCTGCAATAAACACAGAGGTGTATATATCTTTTGAATTAGTGTTTTCATATTCTTTGGGTAAAATCCAGACTTTTTTTTCTTTTCTTTTCTTCTCTCTTTTTTTTTTTTTTTTTTTTTTTTTAGAGAGAGAGAGAGGAGAGAGAGAGAGAGAGAGAGAGAGAGAATGAATGGAGGGGCAGAGGGAAAGGAAAAGAGAGAATTTCAAGCAGGCTTCACTCCCAGTGCAGAGCCTGACACAGGGCTCGATGTCATGACTGTGTGATGACCTCAGCCAAAATCAAGAGCTGGATACTTAACCGACTGAGCCACCCAGGCACCCCCAATCCAGACTTTTAATAATGGTCCTCAAAGTCCTATTTACCTGGCTTTTGTGTGCTTCTGCCACTGTCTTCCCTACCCACATCCTAAAATCTAGCCATCCTGGTCTTTCTTTCTGTTTCTTTAATGTGCCAAAGTCATTCACACCTTAGGGTATTTGCACTTGGTTCTTTTCTCTGCCTGAAGCAGTGCTCACATTACTCTATGACTGTCATGTACCCATTTGCTCTTTGTGATTCTTCAGGTCTCCACTCAAATAGCATCTTCTCAGGCTTTCACTGACCATCTAGGCAAAATTAGAGCACATTACCTTGCCACAATCATTCTTAAACATGTAGCCCTCTTTTATTTTCTACAAAACACTTATATGAAATTTGCTGCTTAATTTCGGTCTTCTCCCATTAGAGTGTGATTTCATGAGAGCATGCACTTGATCTTTCTTTTTCACTACCATCCTTCCAATGCCTTAGAATTGTGTCTAGTACAAAGTGGATGAATACATATGCATAAATAGATATTAACTCAATGAATGAGTGACTAAGAGACTTAGATCCCATCTCTAAATTTTATATTCTTTAATGGTATATAGATAAAATACAGCATACAATGTCTTAGATCCTTGAGAGGAATGCTTTTTTACTTCATTTGCTTACTAATGAGAATAATTCTTTGAGTGGCAATAATATGTTTTAAAACCAAAGAGTTGCTCCCTAGAAACTTTCATTATAGTTAGAAAATCAAGACTGTGAAACCATACACTATGATTAAATGCTAATTTTGTAGCATAGACATAGTTCTATAGAACATGAATACCTTTACTACTGCATTTGTGACACTGAATTATTTTCGTGTCTGTGTTTGTTGCTATTCAAACTCTTTAAAAACAGAGACCGTGTCTTACCCTAACACGTAGAATAGGATGTTGCAGGTCCTGCATAAACATATATTTAATAGTTGCATATGATTAAGTAATGTAGACATATGGAAAAGCTTCATGAAGATGAGTGGGTTATAGGTGGGTTGAAGTCGGTCTGGTAGCTGCAGACAGCTAAGGAATATGCACCCAGGTTTGGCAGTCATCACTGGTAATGAAAAAATCCACAAGGGAGAACATAAAAAGCAAATGACCAGAACCTGAGATTTGGATGAAATGAGAGAGAGTATGAGGAAGGTTTGGAACTATTTGGAGAAAATATTGAGAAGAAAAAAGATAAGATGACAGTGTCGAGTAGATAACTGGAGAATAAAATCTGAGATATGTCATTTAGATGTGTTTCTGGACAGTGTTTAAAACTACACTTTCTGAATAAAAATATGGAAAGAAGAAAAATCTCCAGCTTGATTTCATATATAGCAATGTAAAGTGGCAGATAAGATTAAGGACTCTGGAGTAAGACTAACTGGTTTCCAATCCCTCTTTGAAATTGGCTATGTGATCTAAAAAGTGATAAAAGCTAGTATATACTGCAGAAGGCAGTGTGCAAGATAGTGTGCTAATAAGTATGTTACATAAACTACGCAGCTTAATTCTCACAGCTGCCTTATGAGGTAGGTAATTACCCTCATATCTTAAGTAGGGAAACAAGTTAAATATCTAAAAAATTATTTAGCTATTAAATGATAAAGATATTACAGTGCCATGTGTAAACATTCAAACTGTTAGTTTCAAAAAAAAGGGAGTAGGGGGCTTATATATTTAAATTTAATTTAAATTTTAAATATTTAAATTAAATTTAATTTTGTTTAATAAAAGCATACATTTATTTAAATAATTAAAAATCAAATAAATTTTCTAAATTTATTTAAAAATTCCATTTACTAGGAAGTAAGCACATGCTATGGACTGTATATTCAGGAAGTTTATTACTGGGGAAATTATTATAGTAGTTTATTACGAAGGGATACTATATAAGCTAGAGGAAACTAGTTTTAAGTAAACTTGTATTTTCAACATAGGAAAGTCTCATTTGAAAGAAAGAAGGGAAGAGTTTATGAGGGGGGCATTGAAGCTGTTGAAGAAACATGCGGTTCATTGAACATAATGCAGAAATTTCCTTTTGAGAGAAGATACAACTTTTTCTGAGACAGAAGGAATGATGGAGATACAAAGGTGCAGATGTGTTAAAAGATCTGGCCAGAGCAAATTCTGAATGGTTTTTCTTTACTAAAAGACAGAAGTTGGAGGTAAAGTCTTATCCTCATACTGATGGTGATAGGCTGCAGGGGAGAGAATGAGATGTGACACCACTGCCAGGTGTTGCTTTAAGAGTGCCTATGGAAGTTGGCCGAATGTTTAATTAGAATAGTTGGCATACTCAAAGCACCTTTAACATAAAAAGAGGCAAAAAAAAAAAAAAAAAAAAAAGTGACGATGAGTATTTTAGCCCAGTTGAAACTGAAGGGATCGGGAAGGTGTAGGGCCTGAGTGAGGTAGAAGGAGCAAGGAAGTTGACTTTCGAAAGAGACATCAAAGGCAACTCTCGAGCCTATGGACTGCATAATCCATTAAGTAGAGGATTTTTCTATTAGAAAAAGGAAATAAAAGTTTAGTTTTGGTAAATGTAAACTTTTGGTAAAAGATCTAATTTGAAATAAAATTTGAAGCTACTTATGATTTACTTTTTGTTTTTTGTTTTAAAATATAACCATACTGTTCATATTCAATATGAGTATGCACTAATAAGGAGATAATGTAAAAACACTCAGATTTACTCCTGAGTGAATTTGTTTAGCATTTCTTTTTTCCCTCTATCCTTACTTTATACAGACATTTGTTAATTTTATGAGAAATGTTTTATAGAAAGACCTGCAAATATATGGCAAAGTTTAAGTTAAAATTAACTCAGTACCATGACTTACTATTTGCTTTAACGATATTTACTAATCTCTGTGACCTTACTGCTGCTGCTTCTTCTTCATCTTCTTTTTAAAATAGACTGTTTGGATTGCACAAGAAAGTCATCAATATGGTACACAATTTACTATCCAGTCACGACTCAGACCCACGGTACTCTGACCCCCAGATAAAGGCTAGGGTGGCCATGTTGTATCTACCTCTGATTGGCATTATCATGGAAACTGTTCCTCAGCTGTATGACTTTACAGGTACTTAGTATATTTAAAACAAATTTTTAAAGAAAATCTCAGTGTTTAAAAATATTAGAAATAGCTCGAGGATAAAGATCTTATTTTAGGGAAAGAATTATAAGAAAATGTACACTGACATAAGTAAACTATAAATATTTAACCATATTACTGAATAACTTTTGATTATGTGAGAGAATTCACTGCAAACTTTTCTTAACTGGTTCTTAAGATGAATTTTAATGATATAAGACTTTTCTGTACCTACCTATTAGAAAATAGGATTTTTGGTATGAGACTATACTGTTCATCTGAAGAAAATATGTAAGAAAACTTGACAGATGTCTACCACCTTCAGTCACAATTTTATTCATATATAAGACTGAAATTAATATTCCCCTGAATATTAAGAATTATGTTTATCATTAATACTGGGTTTATAAGTTGAAGTTCCGTTGCTTTTTAAAACCTAGAACTCACAAAATTTTATTGCTCTTGCTTTCCATATTTAGAATTTACTTGCCCTAAAGGAAATACTGTAGTTTGCATTTAAATTAACATTTAATCTGATAAAGTGCTTCCAGTTCAATAAAATAAAAACAAACATTTACTAAGTACCTAATACATATTAAGAACTTCAACAGAACTGGTGATACAAAGATAACCAACTCCATGCCTTTATGGGACTGGTTCTTGAGTGTTCAACCAGTATTTTGATCGCTAAAATGGGCTTCTTTTATTTGAAGGCAGAAATGTTTGTATTATTATATCTTCTTTTACTAGCAAGTTAAAGTTCTCTACAAAACTATACATTATTGTTGTAGGAATGGGTTAATGTTTAAAATATTGTCTAAAATAAGTAAATCTAATGATAAATACTACATCTTAATAGGTTTTTCCTTTAAAGGGTAATGGAGAATAGGAAAGGAAATTGCATGCTCAGTAACCATTAATTAACCTAAATGGAATTTTATTTATTTATTTTGGGATGATTTTTCCAGAAACTCACAATCAAAGAGGAAGACCAATTTGTATAGCCACTGATGACTATGAAAGTGAGAGCGGAAGCATGATAAGCCAGACAGTTGCCATGGCAATTGCAGGAACATCAGTCCCTCAGCTAACCAGGCCTGGCAGTTTCCTCCTCACATCATCGGTAAGAACAACCCTCCTGCAGAAGTTTTTTCCTGGAAAGACAGATATTTACAAGGATATCCTCTTAAATAACTGAGGTTATTGTATTAACTGATGCAAAAGTACTGTGAGTTTTATTTGTGGAAACATTAAGGTTCTGCTTATTTTATACTAAGTTGTTTTAAAAATTAATACCTCAAGGTTTATGGTATAGAACTCTGTATTCTGTCATTCAGAATTTGAAAGTTGCCTTATTGTATATAGCCTATTTTCTTTCTTTTCTTTCTTTCTTTTTTTAATGTTTGTTTATTTTTGAGAGAGAGGCAGAGCGTGAGCAGGAGCGAGGCAGAGAGAGAGAGGGAGACACAGAATCCGAGGCAGGCTCCAGTCTCTGAGCTGTCAGCACACAGCCTGACACAGGGCTTGAACTCATGAACCACGAGATCATGACCTGAGCCAAGGTCAGACGCTTAACCGACTGATCCACCCAGGCGCCCCTATTTTCAAAATCCATTTTATTCTTTATCAACCCTAAGAAATATTCTCACTGTTTAGCAATTGAAAATATTTTTTTTAATCTGTTAAAATTTATCCTGTTTCATGTTTAAGAAAATTGATAGGTTCTCTGCCCCTGTAATTTCCCCCCTTAAGGAACAAAGGATATGGGAGCAGAGAGGAAACAAACAGTAGACCAAGATCAAGTTCTTAAAGTTTCAAATGACGTTCTTTCAGAAAAATGCAATAATACTTATGGAAACTAGCCTGTTGACTTAGTTTTATTGAGATAATTTACATATCAAAAGATTCATCCATTTTAACTGTACAATTTCATGGTTTTTGATATATTTACAGAATTGTGCAGCCATCACTACAATCTAAGTTTAGAATATTTCCCCATAAAGAACCCTGAGGCCTGTTCTGTAGCCACTCCCTATTTCCTCTCAGCCCTAGGCAGCACCTAGTCTACTTTATATCTATCTAGATTTGCCTATTCTGGACATTTCATGTAAATGGAATTACATACTGTGATCTTCTATGTCTAGCTTTTTTACCAAACATAATATTTTTGTGATTCAGCCATGTTGTAATGTATATCAGCACTTCCTTTTTTTTTAATTGCCAAATAATACTCTTTTGTATTGATATACCAGATTTTCATCCATTTGTCAGTTGATGATCATTTGGATCCTTTTCCCTTTTTGACTGTTAGGAATGATGCTACTGTGAACATTTGTATACATGTCTTTGTGTACACATGTTTTTGTTTCTCTTAGGTAGATATCTAGAAGTGGATTTGTTGGGTCATCTGGTATCTCTGTGTTTAACATTTTTGGAAACTTCGGAATTTTCAAAGTGGCTGCACCATTTTACATTCTCACCAACAATAAATTAAGATTCCTGTTTCTCATATCCTCACCTACCTTTGCTATTATCTCTTTTTGTTATTATAACCACCTTGGTATAGAGTAGTATCTCACTGTGGTTTTGATTTGCATTTCCCTAATGTCTACTGATGTTGAGCATCTTCGTTTGCTTATTGAGACATCTTTTTCGTATGTCTTATTTAGAGAAAAGTTCATTCATATTCTTTGCCAGTTTAGTATTGTGTTACTTCCTTGTTATTGAGTTAAAAGGATTTTTTTATATATTGAGTACAAATCCCTTATCAGATACGTGATTTGCAAATATTTTCTCCTGTTCTGTGGATTATCTATTTGCTTTGTTGATTGTGTCATTTGAAGTGCACAAGTTTTTAATTTTGATGAATTCAATTTATCAACTTTCTTTTATCCCTTGTACTTTATATATTATTTTGTATGTATAACATCAAAAGTACGTGTACAATTAAAGTATAACAATGAAAGAAACAATAATGTACCCACCACCCAACTTCAGAAATAGAACATTGCAAATTCCTTGGAAGTTCCCAGTCTGCCCTCAGTCCAATCCCTCTCTCCTCTCAGAAGGACCACTGTGCACCATTTTGTTGACCATCCTTTTCACTTTTTAAAACTTTTCTTAGATGAAATATACTATATATTAAAAATTACATGAATCATAAATGTACAAATTTACAAAACGTAAAATGAACACCTTTGTAACCACCTCTCAGGACAAAATATAGAACATTGGCTGCCTTTCAGCCAATTGGATTTTCTTCTCCACCACAGCTATCCACCACGCCACCCTCTCTTCTAACTAATTGCTTAATTTTGCTTATCGTTTTACCGTTCGAGTGGGCATCCCTAAATCCTGTAGTTTAATTTTATATTTTTATTATTCATCCATATTATAAAATGTAGCTATAATTTACTGATACTCGTTTCTGATGACATTCATTTGTCTGACTATATATAAAACTATTTACCTTTTTTTAACTTATTTTATTCTTGGATGCATGAATGGTTTCTGATTTTGGGTTATTTCAAATAGTAGCCCTATAGATTCCTTTACATGTATCCTGTATGTATATACTTTTATTCAGGATATTTCCTAGGAGTGGAATTTGCTGGGTTATAGAATCTATGTGTATCTTTATTACCAGTATACTTGGGTATTTTCCAAAGGGTTTGTCTCAGTTTATATGTTACCTGTAGTATGAGAGTTCCCATTCCTTCACATGTTCATCAGCATTTAGACTTTTCAGACTTTAGAATTTTTGTTAATCTGTAATTTATAGTTGTATCTCATTTTAGCCTTTGTTTTCCTGATGTCTTATGAGGGTATGCACTTCTTCATATATATGTTGACAATTTGAATTTTCTCTTTTGAGGTGTCTAGAGTTTTTGCCCAGTTGCCATTTGGTTTTCTGCCATTGTTTACAATTTGTATGAGTTTTATATGTTCTTGATCAAGCCCGTTATCAATTATAAGTGGCTCAAATATTTCCTTTTTGGTGGCTTGCTTTTATCACACACTGAACAGTGAATTTGGTGATTAGAGTTTCTTATTTTAAAATACTTAAGTTTGTCAATCTTTTCCTGTACAGCTAGTGTTTTTTTGTATCTTTAAAATTTTTTCCTATTTCAAGATTATGAAGATATTCCCTATGTTATTTTTTTTAACCTGATGACTTTTTTTTTTTATTTTTTTATTTTTTTATTTTTTTTGAAGGAGAAAGAGTGAGCGGGGAGGGGCAGACAGAGAGGGAGAGAGAGGATCCCAAGCAGGCTCCGGGCTGAGACCATTGAGGGTCTCCACAGAGACCATTGAGGGGCTCAAACTCACAAACCATGAGATTATGACCTGAGCCAAAATCAAGAGTCAGACGCTTTAATGGACTGAGCCACCCATGTGCCCCTCCCTATGTTATTTTTTAAATGCTTTTTTTGTTCTTTCATTTTAATCCTAAAATTTACCTGGAATTTTTTTATGAACAGTAGAATTTAGGGAGCCAGTTTCATTCATTTATTTATATAATACCAAATTCTCTCAACACCATTTATTAAAAGATTATTTTCCTTACTCCTCAGTACTATCTATGTATGGTCTGTCATGTAGAAAAAAATCCTCATGCAGGGCACTGTTGTGATGAGTACTGGGTGTTTTACGTAAGTGATGAATCACTAAATTCTACACCTGAAACTAATAATTAAACTATATATTAGCTAGCTGGAATTCAGATAAAAGCTTGAAAAAAAAGAAAAAAAATCCTCATGCATATTAAAACAAATTTCTTGACTAATTCTTGGCCCTTTGCATTTCTACATAAATTTTAGAATTAGCTCATGATGTTTCACTAAAGTAAATAAAAACCGGTGAATCTGTGGGGATTTTGGTTAAGATTGTAATGATTCTGTGGGTTAATTTTGAGGACAATTGATACTTTTACACTACTGAATCTCCTAATCATTGAACATGAAAGATCTACCTATTATTTAGGCCTTCTTTAATGTCTATAAATATATAAACTTTTATACTTTTCACTAAAAGAGTCCTAGTACATTTTTTGTAGATGTGTTTTTTGGTCCTTGATATTTTTTTACTTTTATAATATTATAAAATTATATAATACATATAATTATATATAATCTTATAAATGTCATATTTTTCAAAAATTATTTTTTCCAACTGTTGATTACTTTCATGTGGAAATGGAATTGATTTTATACAGTGATGTTTATTTTTAGCAGAATTGCTAAACTAATAACATATGTATAGGCTTTTTTTCTACATACACAGTCCAGTCATCTATGAATAATGGCAGTTTGTTTCTTTCAAGTTTTTCTCATAACTTATTTTATTGGCTAAAACCTCCAGTACAGTTGTTGAATACAAGTGGTGATAACATCCTTAAAGGGGAAACTGGAACACTTCATTCTTAAACGTATGTGATGTAGTTTTGGGGGATTTTTTGTTTTGGATTTTTTTTTTTTTTTTTTTTTTTTTTTAGCTATCCTCCATTACATTATGGAAGATCTCTTCTGTTCCTCGTTTGCTAAGAGTTTTGTTTTTTAATTACAAGTAGTTGAATTTTAATCATGCTTTCTTTGCATCCACTGAGACACTCATGTTATTTTGCCTTTTTTTTTTTTTTTTTTTTTTAATGTTTATTTTTGAGAGAGACAGAGCACAAGCAGAGGGGCAGAGAGACAGGGAGACACAAAATCTGAAGCAGGCTCTAGACTTTGAGCTGTCAGCACAGAGTCCAATGCAGGGCTCGAACCCACGAACCATGAGATCATGACCTGAGCCGAAATTGGATGCTTAACCAACTGAGCCCCCCAGGCACCTGTTATTTTGCTTTTTAATCTTTTACTGAGACCCCTTTCAATTGATTTTCTAGTATTAAACCTACCTTCAGTTCCTGAATTAAACCCAGCTTTTTTTCATGATTGTGTATTAATGGATGTTATGTGCTGTAATTTAAGATACATGTATTTATGTTTGTCAGTAAAATTGCTTGTAATGTTTTTCTCATAATGTTCTTTACAAATTTTGGAATCACGGTTAGGAAAGCCAATTTAAATGAGCCAGGGAATTTGCCCTTTTATGCTGTCTGTAGAGACTTGTTTAAAATTGGAGTTATTTCTTCCTGGAGTATTTGGGGAAATTGTGGGTGAGGCCATCTGTACTTGGAGTTTTCTTTTTTGAAAGTTTAAAAAGTACTGATTTAATTTCTTTAATGACTCTAAGACTGTTGAAGTTTTCTATTTCCTTTTATACTGGTTTCTGTAAATTTTATTCTAATAGAAATTTATTAAAATCTATTGGCATACAAAATTCAAATATCTTCTATAATCTTTTTAATGTCTATACCATCTGTAGTAAATGGTTTCATTTCTGTGTCTGAATTTTTTTGTACATTTGTCTTAAATCAGTCTCAGTAGAAATTTGTGTAATCTTTAGTCTTTATAAAGAACCAATTTGGGTTCTTTTGAATGTTTATCTTCATTATTTAATGTCTTCTACTTTTTTTGCATTTATAGTTTTCTTTCTCTCACTTCTTGATGGATGTTTAACCTACTAATTTTCATCCTTCCTTCTTTGGTACATATTTTAAGCCTGTATATTTTCCTTTAATTATTGTTTTAGTTACATGCCACAGTTTATATGTAGCATTTTTATTATTCAGTTCAAAATATATCTGAAGTTCATTATGATTATTTTTGTCTTTTATGCCCTAAGTTTTTGTTTTAAAATATCTAGTCATAGGAAAATTTCTCATAATCCTTTGTTTCTGATTTTGACCTGATTTCATGATCAGAGAACTTTGTGTAATTTTTCAGTTTGTTATATTTGTGACAGCTGGTTTCATGGTCTTGTATTTAGTCAGTTTTTGCAAATAGGTCACGTATTTGAAAGTGCATATTCTTTAGTGTATTTCAGTGTTCTGTATTTGTCCATTACACCTGTTATTTCAAATTTGTTAGTCTTCTTGTTTAAACCTTTGTTCTTTTTACTGAATTCTGTCTGCTTATTCTAATATCCCATTAAAATCATGGCTTTTTAATAGCTTGTCATTTCCTAAGGATTCATTTCCTTTGAGGCCTTATTATGAAATACCTAATTTTAATTGTTAGTTTTTTGATGGACTGCACCTCTTATCAACATGAATTGTAAGACTTTTTATTTTGCCTTCAAGTCTATTTTGTATTGTATTAGTAGAAGATATCTATCTTCTGAGATATATATATATATATATATATATATATATATATGAGTTTTTTCATCCTTCTCCTTTCAGCATTTTTTTCTTATGTTTTAAATGTTTGAAAATTATGTTTTACATGTGTCTTTTATAATCAACATGTAGTTAGATTTTTGTCTTAAGCTTTTAAAATATAGTCTGTTCATTTTTGTCTTTCACTAGAGTTTTTAAAAGCCACTTAATTTAGGGGCACCTGGGTGGCTCAGTCAGTTAAGCATCGAACTTTGGCTCAGGTCATGATCTCGCTGTTCGTGAATTTGAGCCCTGCATTGGGCTCTGTGCTGACAGGTCAGAGCTTGGAGCCTGCATCAGATTCCGTGTCTCCCTCTCTCTATCCCTCCCCTGTTCTATCTCTCTCTCTCAAAAATAAATAACAAAACATTAAAAAAAAACTTTTAGGGCGCCTGGGTGGCTCAGTCGGTTAAGCGTACGGCTTCGGCTCAGGTCATGATCTCATGTTCATGGGTTCAAGCCCCTCAATGGGCTCTGTGCTGACAGCTCAAAGCCTGAAGCCTGCTTCAGATTCTGTGTCTCCTCTCTCTCACTCTCCTCCATCTGAGCTCTCTCTCTCTCTCTCTCTCTCTCTCAAAACTGAACATTAAAAAAAATTTTTTTAATAAAATCCACTTAATTTGATATAACTAAATTTAATGTACTTAACATTCTTTAATTTTACTTCATATTGTCCCACCCCGTATGCCTGTTTGTCTCATTTATTGTGTTTTTTTAGATTATTTTTTTCCTTTCATTCATTTTCCTTGTTCTATTTTTTTCCTTTCTTCTACTTTAGAAGTTATACATTCTGTTTCTTTTTTTCATTGTATTACAAATCACTGTATACTTCCTTAAATTAAATTCCATCTCATTTAATCATTACCCTTACTTTCACATTGGTTAATAGAAGGATCTTAGAACAGGTTGATTATTTATTTACCTTTCTGCCTACTTAAATGCTATTTTCATGCATTTTTAATAGTATATATCATTAAACTTCAAGAGACATTATTATTACTTGTATGGCTATATAAATTTAATTATCATTTAAATTTGCACATGTGTTCACCACTGTATTTGCTTTTTTCCCAAATTTGTGACCTTCCATAAGAAATACTGTATCCTTTAGAATTTTCTGTGCTATGGTGATGAACTTTGTGTTTCTTTGAAAAATATCTTTGTTTGACCTTCATTCTTAAGGTTTTTGTATTTTGTATTTTTTTGAAATAGCATCTGAGTATCCTGTTTTCTTTCAGCATGCTAAGGGCATTGTCTCCACTGTCTTCTCATTTCCATTACTGCTACTTTTTTATTTTTAAAGTTCATTTATTTATTTTGAGAGAGAAAAAGAATGTAAGTGGAGAGGGGCAGAGAGAGAGAGAGAATCCCAATCAGGCTCTGGGGAGCTGCATATGGGGCTCAAACTCCAGAATGGTGGAATCATGACCTAAGCCGAAGTCAAGAGTTGGTCACTTAACTGCACCACCCAAACACACTTCAATTACTGCTTTAGCTGTGTCTTGGGTGCTTGGGTGGCTCAGTTGGTTAAGCATCTGACTCTTGATTTCAGCTCAGGTCGTAATCTCATGGTTTATGAGATCGAGCCCCACATAGAGCTGTGTGCTGACAGCACGAAGCCTGCTTGGGATTCTCTGTCTCCCTCTCCCTCTCCCTCTCTCTCTCTCTGTCTCTGTCTCTCTGTGTGTGCATCTCCCCAGCTCACTCTTAAGTACGTGTGCTCTGTCTCTCTCTCTCAAAAATAAATAAATAAACTAAAAAAAACCCCATTCTCTCTCCCTCTGCCCTTTCCCTTACCCTGCTCATGTTTTCTCTCTCTCTCTTAAAAAAAAAAAAAAAAAAAAAAAAAAAAAAAGGTGTTGAGCTATTGCTTCTTTAAAGATAATCTGTCTCTCCCTCCACCTCTTTTTTATGATATTCTCCTTAGAATTGGTCTTCTGTGCTTTCATTCTGTTGCATCTAGTTTTGAATTTCTTTATGTTTGTTCTGCTTGGTATTTGTTTTTTTTTTTTTTTTTTTTTTTGGACTTCTTAAATCTGTAGTTCAGCATCTTCAGTTCTGTGAAATTCTAGACTATTACCTGCCCAAATATGTCCTCTTCTTCATTCTGTCTCTCCTCTTTTTATATTCCAGTTAAGCTTATGTTAGTCCTCTTTATTGCATCCTCTGTGTCTCTTTTCTTCTGTATAGTCCATCTTGTTGTTAACCTGTTCTTCACACTGGGTTGTTGTTTTTGATCTATCTTCCAGTTTACTAATTCTCTCCTTAATTCTACCTAATATTACTTTAAATCACTCCATTGAGTTCTTAATTTGGTTATTGTGTGATTTGGTTAAGTGAGTTTATGTAGGTGAATTCACTTATATGTGCAAGCATAGTGAACATAGGTAAGTGTTTGATTTCTCTCTGGAGCCACCCTTTCTTCTGCATTTGAATCTCAGGCCTGCTACTTACTGCAAAATACCTGTATAGAATACTTCTCAGTGTCTTAGTTTTCTTTGACTGTAAGATGTGGTGAGTAATAATATTTATCTTTTTGGATGGGTGCAAGGGATAAATAAGTTAATATGCATAAAGTGTTCAGTACAGTGCCTAGCACAGAGTAAGCATCATAGAAGAGTCGACTGCTATCATTTTTATCATGTAGGATGGAGGGGAGAGTAAGGTAGTAGTTGAGATCATGACTCCAACAGTTAAGTATGTTAAACTTCCCTTTGTCTTCTCTTCTCAACATCCCTTCCAAGGCTTTCTTATTATTAGTTAGTATATTTACTTAACCAAAGCTTAGAATGTAGTATAATGGTAAAGAGTATAAGCTTTGGCGTCTGGTTAACCTGGACTAAAATCTTGGCTTAATCTCTAGCTTTTCATTTCCTTACGTTTAAACTAGAAATAACAGTGATTAATACCATCTCAGAAATCATTGTGAGAGTCAAATGAGAAATGATTAGCACAGTGTCTAGCACATCTCAAATATTCTGTTTTGTCATCATCATCACCGTTAATTGTCATCCTATATTCTTGTCTGTAAAACTAAGATGATACAACCTGCTTGGTAATACTGTTGGAGGACTAAATGAAATAATGTACAGAAAGAGCTTAGCATGATGATTAGAACAGAGTAAATATGGAATAAATGGTATCGTAGACAAGTTTTTATTCCTAATTTTTCATTTTTTTTCATTTTTTTTCATTTTCACATGCTGTATTACAAGTGCAGATTGAAGACTGAAGATAGCACCTTCACCTTATTTCTCTAAGTGAAAGTGCTTTTTATTTACGTATGGTCTAAGACTCTTCCCTTTTGTCAGTGGCCCTTGAGAGGAATCCATAGTTCTTTAAGCCTGATAAACATTTTGTTATTACTATTCTACTCTGTTCTTATACCACTTTATGGAGTCATTTGCTTTTTCTTTTACCATATTATATCAGACATGATGAACATAGATATCTTAGTTTTAATAGTGGATCTGTTATGTTTTTCCCTTGTTTCTTTCAGTGTTTATTGTCTACAGGAAACCCTACCATATAAATTAAAACAATCTTTCAATGCCAGGAAAAGTTATTAAACTTCAGGACCTGAAGTTTAAGGCTCTATATGACTTATTCAAGTATTGTCTAAATCAAATGGTTCTTTTTAAATATTTGATTTTTTAAGCAATTTTTGTTTTATTACAGTTAGAAGAAAACAGTTGACAACCCCAGAAAAGAAATGGCCATTGATCAGTCTGTCTCATTCTACTGTTCTTTATTTTCAGAGTGGTAGGCAACACACTACCTTTTCAGCAGAATCGAGTCGGAGCCTTTTGATCTGTCTACTTTGGGTTCTCAAGAATGCAGATGAGACAGTTCTACAAAAGTGGTTCACAGATCTCTCAGTCCTACAGCTAAACCGGCTATTAGATTTGCTTTATCTCTGCGTATCTTGCTTTGAGTACAAAGTAAGTGATCACTATGCCATTGCAGAGAAAAACGAGAAAGAAAACATAATGTGGAAAAGGAAGAAGGAAATTTCCTCAATGGCTCTTCTTTGCTAATGTTTAAATTTTAGGGAAAGAAAGTGTTTGAAAGAATGAATAGTTTGACCTTTAAGAAATCAAAAGACATGAGAGCAAAGCTTGAAGAAGCTATTCTTGGGAGCATAGGTGCTAGGCAAGAAATGGTGCGCCGAAGCCGAGGACAGCTTGGTACGTACACATTATCTTCTCCTTCTGGTGAGAATTTTTTCAGTTTCTTTGAAATATTTATTACAATGGTCATTGTTGCAAATCTTCAGTGATTCGACACTTTTTTTAAAAAAAGTGTTTTAAATGAAACTCTGAATTAACTTGAATAACCACATCTCTCTAGGGATTCAAGTTCGAGTCCTGAGTAGGGTGAACATATTTCCTGATTTGTTCTGGACAGTCTCAGTTTATTCCTGTTGTCCTTATGTGATTATGAATAGCATCCCTTATCTTTTAAAATAGACGTTTTAAAAGCAATTTTAGGTCCATAGCAAAATCGAGCTAACAGTACAGAGATTCCCTGTATACTCCCTAGCACACAGGCATAGCCTTACCTGTTATCAACATCCCTCAGCAGAGTGGTGTACTTGTTACAGCTGGTGAACCTGCACTGACACATCATTATCACCCAAAGTCCATAATTGACACTAGGATTCACTCTTAGTTTCATACTTGCTACATTGCATCACTTCTTACTCTTAAAATAAACTTCCTAGTTTGTACAATGAATTAAAATAGCCTGTATTTCAGGGAAAGATATTGTCCCTCAGCCTCAGGTATCAGGGAGAGAAACCAGTTAGTAGCATTTGAGGCCTGTTTCTACTCCCAGATACTGCTATCCTTTAGCCATATAACCTTGGCCAGGTCACTCCATCTCCTCACTTTCCTTTTCCTTATCCGCTTTTGATTGTTTTGAGAATTTAGAAGGTAGTGTAACTAACTGATCTGTCATCATTGTAGTGACCCACGTGCGTTTAAACATTTCGTAAATTCTAAAGTCACAAATAATGACGTTGCTGAGAGCTCCTTAGGGTCAGGGACATGGCCTAGTCACCTGTATACATGACATATGCTAATAGTTCAGTGTATATTTGACTTAAAAGAGGAATGCACATTTACGTGAATATTTTTAATGTTTTCTGGTAAGCCATAAACATAGTGATCATTTATTCAAGTTAACTTAAATATCTTTTATATGCTATTTATGGTTGGAATTTCATAATAATACAGAATCTTTGCCTTTGGAATTAAGAGCACCGTTTGCTTTTTTTCCCCCACTTTAGTTGTGTGCAATGTATAGTGTACTTACAGATTTATTATGTACAACAACCTTCTAAAAAAGAATGAAAATGAGGGACCCCTGGGTAGCTCAATCGGTTAAGTGCCTGACTTCGGCTCAGGTCATGACCTCACTGTGGGTTCGAGCCCCACTCTGGGCTGTGTGCTGACAGCTGGGAGCCTGGAGCCTGCTTTGGATTCTGTGTCTCCCTCCCTCTCCCCCTCTACCACCGTGTTCTGTCTCTCAAAAATGAATAAACATTTAAAAAATATATATGAAAATGAACTTTTATTTAGTTCATTTAATTATTACCAAAATCTAATGAAGATTATCTTCAACCTTTAAGTTAAAGAAAATAAAACTCACCAGAGGTAAATAACTTGCCTACGATCATAAACTAAGTGACAGAACCAGGCTCTTTTGACTTCCGATGTAGTGTTCTGTATATTCTACTGCACCTCTTTCTAAAGTTTCTTGTTGGAGAGAGTGGCACTGTTAGTAGTATGTTATGTTTTTAAACCTGTAGCCTTAGGACAGTCATCTTTGTTTGAATGTAGAAACTGAAATTCTATATGTAGAATCTAAAGGAAATAAATGAATAAACTCCTAGATACCTCTGTTAGTGGTGCCCTAGGTGTGGGGGGAGAGGAGGGCAGAGAGGATGGAGGTGTCAAGAGGTACAAATGTCCAGTTATAAAATACTTAAGTACTGGGATGTAATGTATAGCATGGTGACTACAGTTTATACCATATTGTACATTTGAAAGTTACTAAGAGAGTAGGTTTTAAGTTCTCATCATAGGAAAATTATGTGGTAATGGATATTGACTAGGTTTAGAGTGGTGATCATTTCATAAATGTATACAGATATTGAATCATATTGTACACCTGAAACGAATATAATGACATACGTCTGTTGTATCTTAATTTTTTAAAAATTGAAGTTCTTAGAAAAATAAGACCTTTGCAATTCTTATTTGAATTTGGACACCCAAGTTATGTCACCCAATGATAGACATTGGGTGATAAGAGATGAGGGACAATTTCATGGGGGGAGGAAAGTTAATGATAAAAATGTAAATAGATCCCAGATATTTGTTTTGTTAACTGGGTAAATACAGGCATATCTTTTTTGTTTTCTTTTACCAAATTTTTTAAAGATAGAGGTTTCATAATAAAAAAAGAGGTGGGAAGAGAAGGAAAGTGAAGGGAGGGGAGAGAAAGCAGAAGACTTATCCAGACATGTCCTTTATTGTGTAGCATATTTGCTTCTCATTATTTTTTTTTAAGTTTATTTATTTTGAGAGAGAGAGAGCACACGCACACAAGTGTGGGGAGGGGTAGAGAGGAGAGGAAAGAGTGAGAATTCCAAGCAGGCTCCATGCTGTCAGCTCAGAGCCCAACTCGAGGCTCAATCCCACAACCCTAGGATCATGACCTAAGCCAAAATCAAGAGTTGGATGCTTAACCAACTGAGCCACCCAGGTGCCTCATTTCTCATTATTTTTAAAATTTCTACTTGGACTCTAAATTTTTACTTTCCTTTTTCTTTGCATTCTCCCAACCAATTTAAAATCTCAGGCTTTTCAAAAAGAAGCATTAGTTTTCTAGTTGAAAGTCTGAAGTCATGGCTAATTCCTTCCTTTAAGTGTAAATCTCTCCACAATTCTCAATACCTTCTTCACTTCTGCTGGATTTGTATGAACCAGTTCTGTCACTGCTGCCCCTTCTGGGAGCCCACAGCATTCTGTCTGCTTTCTATCCCAGAAGCCTTGGATGAAAGCCCTCTTCTTTCTCCTGTCCTGTCTTCTGTGGACCAAATAATAATTCCTAATTGTTTTAGGAATCCTTCTTACTTTGTTTCTATATTAAAGAAAAGCTTATTGAACTTCAGTATTGCCAGACACCTTGTCAACCCTAAACATAAAGGGGTGGACAAAATAGGCATAATCTCCATTCTTAAGTAGCTTATATTCTTGTGATGATAAGTGCTGTGGAGAGAACTAAAGCCAATTAAGAGGAAAGGAAGTGTTGGGGAGTTGGGGAAGACCTTTATGTGGAGGTGATGAATGACTGGTCAATGAAAATTTGTGGGAAGCACAGTCACATAAGAGGAACAACCACTGTTACAGAGGTCCTAAATCAGGAGCATATATAGAAAACACACACAAAGTAAGTGTGGTGGCATAAGTAGGAGAGAGAGTGTGGTAGGAAATAAGGTCTTATAAGACCCACGTAGGGCCTAATAAGCCATGGTTTAGGTTCAGAGAAAACAGTGTTAGAAAGTTTGCTTATATAAAAGGGCGTTTGGTTTTTTTTATATATAATGCAGGTAATATATTTCTGTTATAACTGTTATAAAAAAGTGAAAAAAATTTTTGAGAGAGAGAGTCAGAGCGTGAGCAGAGGAGGGGCAGAGAGAGAGGGAGACACAGAATCTGAAGCAGGCTCCAGACTGTCAGCACAGAACCTGATGTGGGTCTTGAACTCAAGAGCCATGAGATCATGACCTGAGCTGAAGTTGGATGCTTCACTGACAGAGCCACCTGGGCGCCCCATAAAACATTTTTAATAAAGAGTACCATTGTTAGTTTTTGCGACCTGTAGTGAGGATAAAATGGCTGTGTATAAAGTTAACGTTGTGCAGTATATCTTATATATTTGCAAATATACATATAGGTGGTCCAAATGAAACCGCACTTTAAAAATGGTTTTGAAATTTATTTGACAGAGAGAAGCCCATCTGGAAGTGCCTTTGGAAGTCAAGAAAATCTGAGGTGGAGAAAGGATATGACTCACTGGCGTCAAAACACTGAGAAGCTTGACAAGTAATATAACGTATTTTATGTTACTGATGGGCTTGTTGGATTTCAAATGCAGGAGGAAAATGGCTAATTTTATTGTTTTATATATATATTAGGTATTCAAATCTTAGACAACAAAATAGGTTTAATTTTTTTGATGTCTATTTGTTTTGAGAGAGCGCATGTGTGTGATTGGGGAAGGGCAGAGAGAGAGAGAGAGAGAAAGTCCTAAGCAGGCTCTGTGCTGACAGCCTCAATCCCATGAACTGTGAGATCATGACCTGAGCCAGAATCGAGAGTCGGACACTTAACCAACTGAGACACCCAGGCACCCAGTTATATTTAATGTTTAAATTTTAGATTAAAAAATATTTAGGGGAAGAATTTTTCATGTGGTATAGTAAAGCAAAATGTTACCCATTTTGTCTCCAACAACTGTCTCCAAAAATATGCCTTTGAAATACATTCTGCAACAGTTTTTTAATGTAATTTGGGAGTGCACTGAACTTCATATTTCAGGGATCCAAGAATTAGAAAGCTAATCTTTGTCCTCTTGGAGCTTAAAATATAATTAAGAGAAAGACAGAAACACTACAGGTCTTCTGTTTCTAGCATGGAGGTAAGCTAGGAACACTAATTGACCCCTACTGCCAAAAACAACTAAAAATGCACTTCCTGAGAGCTTGTACCTAATGAGCTGGACCTTCAGTGTAAGGGGCACCAAAAGTAATCCCTTCTTACTGCCCATGTGACCTCAGGTAAAATTGCTTAGCTTGAAACTTGGCATTGAGTCAAGGGGCTGAAATTTTTGTCTTGAGAATTTGTAATTACAAGTTAGGCCTCAAGTAGCTTGACTGGCCCAATAAACTTTGAGAATATGATGACAAGCTCATTCAGGTTTGCCTAGTACTACACCCAGTGTTAACACTGAATGTTCATCCCAGGGAATCCCTCAGTCCTGTCCTAAAGTAAACCAGGCTGCTCAGTCACACTACCTGAGGACCATCTTCAGACCAGGCTTTCAAGGATTTTCACAGATAAACTTGCAGAAGTAGGAAACACTGCCTTATGCAAGCCAGTAGAGTGAGAAATCACAGACTTGCTACCATATAGATGAGAGTTTGGATTACCAGAAACTGTCGTAGTCTCTTCAGGCTGTAACAAAATAGAACACGGTGCATTGCTTATAAACAACAGCAATTTATTTCTGATAGTTTTGGAGGCTGGGAATTCCAAGATCATGGCACCTTCGGTTTGATGTCTAGTGAAGGCCCTCACCAGGGTTACAGCAAGAATGCTGTCTTTGGTGGAAGAGCAAGCAGACTCCCTGGGCCTCTTTCATAAAGGCATTAATCCCCATTCATGAGGGCTCTGCCCTGATGACCTAATTACCTTCCAAAGACCCTACCTGCTAATACTATCACCTTGGGCATTAGATTTTTAACATGAATTTTGTGATGACACAAATACTCAGACTATAGCAGGTATTGAATACAATATAAATACTTAAAAATTCTTAAACTTTGAGTATGTCCACTTTTCTCTCCTCCTTGTCTGTTCAAGTCCATTTCTTTATTTTTTCCAGGTGTGTTTTGTTTTTTAGAAATCACAAAGGATAGGGCTGCCAGGTGGCTCAGTCAGTCGAGCATCTTACTCTTGTCTTTGGCTCAGGTCTTGATCTTACGGTTTGTGAGTTCGAGCCCCAAGTGGGGCTCTGCATTGACAGCACAGAGCCTGCTTGGATTCTCTTTCCCTCTCTCTTTGCCCCTCCTCTGCTGGTGTGCACGTGTGCACTTGCTCGCTCTCTCTAAATAAATAAATAAACTTAAAAAAAAAAAAAAAAGAAATCACAAAGCAGTGAGATGCTATGATATTAGTATATTGCTTTCTTTTGCATTTGTATAATGTGTTTTCTCTGCATGTCTTGCTGTGTTTTAAGGAAGCTTTTTTTTTTTTTTTTTTTTTTTTTTTTTTTTTTTTTTTTTTTTTTGGTGTTTTCCCGATTCTTTTTGTTTAAACCATCATGTTATTGTCAGGTTTTTTCACAAAATCTTGCTGAAATTTTAAGTTTGAACATATATATATTTCCCAATTTAATTCTAACTATGTTGTATTTTCTCCTTTAATTTATAAAATGTAAATTCATGAACTATTCTCCTAAGTGGTAGTAATAAAGATTCAGAGGTTTAAACATCCAGAAACTTTGAAAAGTTAACATTTAAAATGTTCTTGTTCTTCCACCTTGATTTATGTGTTTGTTTTGTCTATGTAGGTGTAATTGTTTCTATAT
>NW_026057585.1:54524825-54667259 GCF_023721935.1 Panthera uncia
TTCTATTGAGTGATTCTGTCCAGAGTTTGGGGAAGAGTTAAATCACTTTCTGTATCAAAATTGCTGTATCAAAAATCTATAGCAAAATTTTTTGTATTTTTGATAACAAAAATACTGAAAAATTAGGTGACAATTTGGAAAAAAATAAGTACTTTTATCCTAAGTAAATATGTTGAAAATCCTTGAAGCAGTAAGATGAACACTAAACATTTTGAGTATTGCTTTACATGAAGCAGCCCTAAATACAAGCCCACATAGCACCACCTAGTGTCTGTGCCATTGAGAATAAAAACTACGCTCCTGCGTTTGCCACATCTCTGAAAGCTAAACATTTGTTTTCAGTGGTATTGTAGAATTACAATGGGATGTGAAAATCTGTACTGACGTGGTTGACAAAATGTAGGGTAGAAGAAAACACTTATAATGTGTAAAATAATTGTCTTTTTATTCTCTTACAAGTTTTCTTTAAGGCAAATACTGACAAATGGTTCCAAGTTTTTTATTTCTATGTATCTTTAAGTCTTTTTTGAATTGTGGATCTATGGCTCTTTTAAAAGGTAAATATCCTTATAATATTTTGTATTAGATCAAGAGCAGAGATTGAGCATGAAGCACTGATTGATGGAAATCTGGCTACTGAAGCAAACCTAATCATTTTGGATACATTAGAGATTGTTGTCCAGGTAAGAACACAAACAAGAAGGATTTAAAGTATAGATTTGGTGAATTGGGGTTGTGCAAAAAACATTTATTGAGCCATAATTCATCTATTTTTAAAATTTATTTATTTTTAAATTGCAGACAGTTTCTGTAACAGAATCCAAAGAGAGCATCCTTGGTGGGGTGCTAAAAGTCCTACTGCATAGCATGGCCTGTAACCAAAGTGCAGTTTATCTACAACACTGTTTCGCTACACAGAGAGCCCTGGTTTCAAAGGTAGGTTATTTTTGTACCTTCAGTCTTGTCCAACTTGGCTTTCTTTCTTTATATTGTCTAAGATCGTTTAACACTCCTTGTTTAATATAGTAAAAATTTTAAGGGGTGCCTGGGTGGCTCAGTCGGTTGAGCTTCTGACTTTGGCTCAGGTCATGATCTCACTGTTTGTGGATTCGTGCCCCGCATCAGGCTCTGTGCTGACAGCTCGGAGCCTGGAGCCTGCTTCAGATTCTGTGTCTCCCTCTCTCTCTGCTCCTCCCCTGCTCACATGCTGTCTCTCAAAAATAAATACAGATTAAAAAATTGAAAACAAATTTTAATAACCTAAGACCCATGATTCTTTTTTGCCTCTCTTCTACTAGTTGCCTTTTCAGTTCTCTCTTATTTGGATCACTTGTAACCAGTTTGGGGCTTAAAAAACAGTAGTTTTGGGGGCGCTTGAGTGGTTCAGTCAGTTAAGTGTCTGACTTTGGCTCAGGTCACGATCTCACAGTTTGTGAGTTCGAGCCCTGCGTCGGGCTCTCTGTTGGTGGCTCGAAGCCTGGAGCCTGCTTCGGGTTCTGTGTCTCCCTCTCTCTCTGCCCCTTCCCTGTTCACACTCTTGTCTCACTCTCTCTCAAAAATAAACATTAAGAAAAAGTTTTGTTGTGGAGAAGAGCTTGAAATTAATAACTGATTTAAAATATGGGGCTTTCCTTGTTTTCTCTTAATCTCCTTCTGTCATTAACTTGATTTATTTAACAATTTAAGGTATAAGTAGTTCATTCCGTTGACATTAACTTACCCCGTGGATGAATAGGAGGTACTTCCATTTGTTCAACTACTTCAGATATTTATTTCCTATGTTGGTTTTCTGAACGTAGGTATATTCTTAAATCTTGAAGGTATCTATTTCATCATAGTCATCTAATCTGGAATGCAGAGCTGTTAAAACTTGAACCAATGAAAATTACTTATATAGCATTTTATAATAAAACATATTAATAGAATTATTACATGTTGGTTATGGTTACTATATTGTTTTATGCATAGTGTCTAATGTTCCTCAGATAGTCCCATAGTCCCGTGTAGATAATACCATTAGGTCCATTTTATGGATGAGACATTGTCCAACATTACACTACTGGCTAATAAGTGACATATTCAGTATTCAGTCCCAATCTGTCAATATTAGCCGATTAGCAAACATTGCTGAACTGTTTTTGAAAACTGGGCTATATTAACACATCTCTAGTTCAGGCTATGTTAATATATCTCTGGAACTTCTACTGCATCAGTTCAGTGTTGGTGTTTTTGTTTTTGTTTGTCTGTTTACAGTTCCCTGAACTCTTGTTTGAAGAAGAAACAGAGCAGTGTGCTGACTTATGCCTCCGGCTTCTCCGACACTGTAGCAGCAGCATTAGTACAATACGGTCACATGCCAGTGCCTCACTGTACCTACTTATGAGACAGAACTTTGAAATTGGTAATGTAAGTATTTATCTCTGGATTCGTAATGAAATATAACTCCTGCAATATCTGGTAAATATGTTTTGGGGGGAGCATGGAATTTTTTTTTTTTTTTTTTTGAGACTAATCTTAGACTGTGTTGATATTTCTCATTGCGTGTATATCTTAAAAATCTGAATCTCCAATTTTGCTTCCTGCACTAAAGATAAAATATAGTAGTAAAAATTAGAATATAAATGTATCTTGAGCTTTTGGAAAATTTAATTATTATCATTAAGTAAAAAGAAAATACAGATAAAGAAAATTAAAATCAAAATCAAAATCAAATCAAAATCTTGATTTGATATTTTATGACTATATACCAGTCTGAAGAATTCCATGTTTTTGTTAAAGTATTTTTTTTGATCATATATTCATGTGTTGTATTTTTTTGCAATTTTGAGTCAAATGTTTACATCATTTTTTTTTTTTTTTTTTTAGTTATGTACGTATTTAAGGCCCAGGATTGTCCTTGGAGCACTTTTTATTGGTATCTCATTGATTCTGATATACAGTTTTCCATATTCTTGTTTTGTAGGTATTTTGTAATTTCAGTTTGTACTTTAAAAAAATTTTTTTTCCTCTTTATTTTTGAGAGAGAGAGAGAGAGAGAGAGAGAGAGAGAGAGAACGAGCGCACAAGTGGGGGAGGAACAGAGAGAGAGGGAAACACAGAATCTGAAGCAGGCTCCAGGCTCTGAGCTGTCAGCACAGAGCCCCACGCAGGGCTCAAACCCACAAACCGCGAGTTCATGACCTGAGCTGAAGTCAGATGCTTAACTGACTGAGCCACCCAGGCCCCAGTTTGTACTTTTAACTGGAAGAGTTGACAGTCCTTTTTGTTACAAAGTTTGGGTATTAATTATCAGTTTTATTGCAGTGTGATTATACAACGTAGATACTGTGTCTCATTTTTTGTACTGTGGACATGAAATAAATGTTAAGCATTTAAAAAGAAAGGTGTTCTTTATTTCAGAGTACTGAGTTAAATATACCATATTAGTTATATTATTCTATTTTTCTATACCCTTTTTTGGTTTTGGTCCACTTGGACTGAAGGAGATGATTTATAGCCTACACATAGTTTATTTCTCTTATCTCTATTATCTATTTAGTAAACTGATACTCATAACTGTTACATCTTTTGTTACTTTTTTTTTTTTTTTTTTGCTTTAATCCTCTCTTATTGGGCTAAATATTGTCTTTTAGTTGTTTACTCAAGATAGTTCTTGGGAATAGTATTTCTCACATTCTTGATTGTTTAGTGTTTTCTATATTTAAAGGACAACAAAGATGGTTATGAAATTTTTTGCCTAAGACTGAATTTAAAAAAAGGGTGTTGGTGGGAAAGATCAGTAAAATGTACCAGATAAAGAACACTTAATAGAAAAAAAGAAAAAAAAAAAGATACTTGAATATCATCATCTTCTGGCTTTACATATTGTTGTAGAGATATCTGAAGATGACCTGATACTTTCTTCCCTTTTAAATAACTTTTCCCCTCCCAGCTGCTCTAGGGATTCTTTCTTTAGATTTAAAATTAAATACCTTTTTTAGAATGGGTCTTGGTATTGACCAATGTTTGTTAATTTTCTCAGCCACATGATGTCTGCTTTCAATTTATTTCAGAATGTTTTCTTGAATGTAAAATAGAATATTTTCTTCCAGGGTTAGGGTTTTTCCCAAACAGACATACATATGTTGGATTTGTTTTGCTTTACTTTTTGTCTATCATTTTTCTTTTCTTTTTTAACACTTCTAAAATTTCCAATTATTGTGGTTCCTTTTCTCAGAATTTCTCTGTCCCGTAATCCCTTATGTGCTCTCCATGACATCCTTTCTTTCTTTTACCAATTATAAGTTTAAATGTCTTTTATCTTTTTTTTTTTTCAAGTATTGTGAGCTCACATGTAACCTCCTATTTTATGTCTTCTATTTCTGGTTTTTGTTTTTGCCTTGAGTTTCTTATTTATTCTGCCTTTTATTTATTTCTGCTTTCCTTCCTAAAGTTCATATGTTTTTTATTTGAGAGAGAGAGAGTAAATGAGCACACATGCATGCGAGCAGGCAAGAGGGGCAGGTGGAGAAAGAATCTTAAGGCATGGAGCTGATACCTTGACCCTGGGATCATGTCCTGAGCCAAAACCAAGAGAGACTTGGATGCTCAACCAACTTAGCCAAGCATGCAACCCCATACTTTTTTTTTTTTTTTTTTTTGAGAGAGAGAGAGAGAGAGAGAGCACGCACATGAGGGGAGGAGGGGTCAGAGAGAGGGAGGGGGGAAGAGAGAGACTCCCAAGCAGGCTCTGCACTGGTAGAGATGCGGAGCTCGAACACGAACCATGAGATCATGACCTGAGCCAGAGTCAAGAGTCAGACACTTAACCGACTAAGCCACCCAGGAGCCCCTAATTCAATTCTAAGACATGGCTTTGTTTTTTTACTCTGTTTGTAGCATATTATTCTTAGCAAAACTCTGTTTTATGTCTTGTTTTAAGGTTTTAAAATAAGATTTTAATATGTATATTTTATTACTTTCTAAAAATTTTTTATAACTATTTGGAATGGTTTTTTTTTTTTTACTTTTTCATTTAGCAAGTAAAAAAAGTATAAACTTTTTTCTTTTAAGCTTTTCTGTATTAAATGCTGACCTGACAATTTCTCTGTTACAGAACTTTGCTAGGGTTAAAATGCAGGTAACCATGTCACTGTCTTCCTTGGTGGGCACATCTCAAAATTTTAATGAGGAATTCTTAAGACGTTCTCTAAAGACTATATTGACATATGCTGAAGAAGATCTGGAATTGAGGGAAACAACATTTCCTGATCAGGTCAGAAACACTGCTTTCTAGATAATTAACTGAAATAGAATTATAAATAGACAGTTTCTAAATTGTTAAATCAAATTTTGTTTTTTAAAACCCGTATTTTTCTTTCAAGCCACGTATCCTAGGCTATAAATAGTGCTGAATCTTTTTGTTTCAATAAGCCATGCTTCCTTCTTGGAAAGGTTGATATCTTTGGTATGTAAGTCTGTGAATTCATAACAAATACAACAAATAGACACTGTATAAATAAATAGGAAACTTTATGATGAAATATTATTCCTACTTATTAATGAAACAGTAATTTCCCTTAAAAAGTAAGGTTTTTACAAACTACATTTTGGTAGAATCAGAAACATAGGAGAGAATATCCTTTTGTGTTTTCCTCTTGAATCCTGTATATCCCTACATTTTATTTCTAGTTCTAGTTCTACTTGTTTCCAGATGAGAAAACTGAAAGAAAGAAAAAAAAAAAAACCCAAAAAACGAAACCCAGCCAGCTCAGGAATTAGTATAAAGTTTACTACCCTTTACTCACCATACCCCAGCATGCCCGCATTCTTTAGAACTACATCAGTATCATATTATTTGTTTTGCAATCTTCAGATATTTATCTAAAATATCTTCCAAACTAATGTGGTGACTGTGAATAAATGATAATTAAAGAATGTTTTTTATAAAATTCTCTGCTTCAGGTTCAAGATTTGGTTTTCAATCTCCATATGATTCTTTCTGATACTGTTAAAATGAAGGAACACCAGGAAGATCCTGAAATGTTGATTGATCTGATGTACAGGTATCATTTGTTTGATTCATTTATACCTCGTATAATGGATTTAAATTGGTAAAAGTTAAAAATAGAAATACCCTACAATCCAGCAATTGCACTAATAGGTATTTACCCAAAGGATACAAAAATACTAATTTGAAGGGGTACGTGCACCCCGATGTTTATAGCAGCATTATCAACAATAGCCAAATTGTGGAAATAGCCCAAATGTCCATTGACTGATGAATGAATAAAGATGTGGCATATATACACAATGGGATATTACTCAGCCATAAAAAGAACCACAAAAAGACTCTTAACTGTAGAGAATAAACTGATAGTTACTGGAGGAAGGATGGGCAGGGGGATGGGTTAAATGGGTGATGGGCATTAAGAGGGGTACTGGTTGTGATGAGCACTGGGTGTTGTATGTAAGTGATGAATCAGTAAATTCTTCACCTGAAACTAATATTACACTGTATGGTAACTAACTGGGATTTAAATAAAAAATAAATTGGTAAAACATACAGAAAACATTGGATAAAAAAATAAACATACCAGAATTACTTAAGCCATTTTCTAATGGTAGATCAGATCCCCTGTGTCACTTCTCTGGGAACTATGCATAATTGTTTAGTATATTTATTGATTATCAAAAATGAGGATTTTTAAAAATAATTGATACATATTTAGCACCTTGGGATCACGTGCCCTAGATTTCATGCAGACACCCAAGACCCATATTTTAAATGTAAAAATCAGCCCTTTGGGAAGAAAATACAGTGTATTAATGTTCTAACATTAATTTTCCTGATTTTAAATATGGTTGTGCCTATAACATGATACTTGCAGGAGCACATTTTGAGAAATTTGTAATTCCTATTTATATCTTGAAAGATGCAAGTAAAACTTTGCCATACGGCCCTCTCTTTTTACAGTTTTGGAGTCTTTTAAGACAAATAAAACAAACATTTTACTTAAAATAAATATGATGCAATGATACTATCTTACAGATCTTTTTTTCTTGGCGATGAAATTTCTTTATATTCCCCTAACGAACACGTAAATTCCCATAGCTTTCCCTTACTGATACCATGTCATTTTTTAGTCCCCCTACAAAAAAAACATCTATTAACCATTGCATGGGCCCACAGTTACTTCTTTAAACATACTTAAAGACACTTTCATACCATTTGAAAACTTGTCTTAATAGGTTGTGTTCAATAGCGGAAACCTCTCTAGGTAAACACTAAACAAGCAGTCTAAGTTCTCTTCCAGCTTGGGAAACAAATGCTAACTGAAAAGAATTTGTGTTCTAATTAGAATTGCCAAGGGCTACCAGACCTCTCCAGATCTGCGATTGACCTGGTTGCAGAACATGGCTGGCAAACACTCAGAACGCAGCAATCATGCTGAAGCTGCCCAGTGCCTTGTCCACTCTGCAGCCCTTGTTGCTGAGTATTTGAGCATGCTGGAGGACCGCAAATACCTTCCTGTGGGATGTGTAACATTTCAGGTAGGAATCTGCCAGGTTTACATTAAATCGAGGTATGTCCTTCATACTTTTAACTTTTCTCACTGCTGTTAAGATTCACTCAGCTTGTAAGGACAGCATAAAGACTGAAGGGGATGTTTCACAAGATAAATTAACAGTTCTCTGTCACTGTCATGAATACATTTTTAAAGAGTACTCCTTGTTAGTTTTCTTTCCTCATTTTTTTTTTTACCTCTAAATATCAGTGCTAAGTAGATTTATTCTCTTTGCCTATACTGCTAGGGGCTTCATAGCATCTATGAAATATACCCAAAATGCTGAGAATCAGAATACAGTAGAAACTCTCAATTGGCTTTTACTTAAGACATCAGATAACCCAACATTCTCCAATACCTGTATAAAATGTGCAGATACCATGGCTCAGAGATGATAGTTTGCTCCCTACTAGGGTTACATACCTCTGACCTACTAGTTGAAATCTTTGCTTACCAGAAGTCAGTTATGCTTTCTTTGCTTTTTTCAAAACCCGTTAATGCCAGATCTGGGAAATTACAAAATTTAATTACATGTTATGTCCTCTGGTGAAATCTGAATGAAGAAAGAAGTCAGTCATTGTTTCTCTGAAAACTAAGTTAAATGTTTTGCAAAGACTTGATAAAAGTGAGTCTCCACAACAGTTGCTATTGAATTAATTTTGGACCAACTACAAAAGATTGGGGAGAAATCTCCTAGAAATCTAGGATAATTTGATAACCTTTTAAGTTTCAAGTTTTTACTCTGAAGAAACCAGAACTGGAAATCTATTTTTTTTTTAGAGAGAGAGGGAGAGTATGAGCTGGGGAGAGGGGCAGAGGGAAAGAGAGGGGGAGAGAAAGAGAGAATCTTAAACAGGTTCTACACTCAGCATGGCGCCCGGAGAGCAGGGCTTGATCCCACAACCTTGAGATCAGGACTTGAACCAAAATCAAGAGTCATATGCTCAACGGACCAAGACACTCAGGCACCCCCAGAACTGGAAATATTAAATGAAGATTGCGTTATTGCTGTCTAGTCAAGAGAGATTACATGAAAATCTGATCTGGAGACCCATACACAAAGAAAAAGCCTGAGATCAACTTCAAAAAATGTCAGATGAGTCTATCTGCTGTAAATGTTTAGGTTAAAATATTTAAGGTAGTATGTATTATTTCTTTTTTGGAAATACTAGCTGATCCCAATCTCATTGGGTAAGAGTTTTACCTGAGTTTTTTCATTAACTCAATGTTTGTTAAGCAAGCCAAAACACCATTTCATACTTGAATTTTCCTCTTGGGGAGTTTTGACAAGATCATTGAAGTTAAAAATAAAGCCTGTTTAAGTCTCTCGAGATGTCCTGTATCATATTGCTATTTTCCTTAGCCCATGATTTTTCATATTTTTCATTGTCATGGTTTTTATTAATGGAAAAGTTACCTGACAATAATGGTACCATTTGATTGTCATCTCCAAAATAGAGAAAGATTCTGGAAATTTGTCTTTTATCTTTGCATTGACTACCCACCCCCTTTTTAAACCGAAGCTGCTATTTATATTTCATTTTCAGTTCCTTCTTCACACACATCTTTCATGCTAAGAAATTCCATATCTAAAGCCATTTCAACTTTTTCCCCCAGAATATTTCCTCTAATGTTTTAGAAGAATCTGCAGTCTCAGATGACGTCGTATCTCCAGATGAAGAAGGTATCTGCTCTGGAAAGTACTTTACTGAGACAGGACTCGTGGGATTACTGGAACAAGCAGCTGCTTCTTTCTCTATGGTAGATGACTCCTGTTCATTCTCTTTCCCCAGATACATACCTCTGGATTATTAATGACATGTGTATTCTCTCTGCCTGTGACCCTGCTCTTCCTTTATGCTAGTTTTCTCCAAGTACCTTAAGAACTGAGAACAGATCTTATCTATAGATTCATCATTGCTTACTCCTTTTTATCTTAATTGTCATATTCTCCAGTATTTTTTGTTTGCTTATTTATGAACCATCACTTAATCTACAACAGATTTTTTTGGAGTTTATAAATCTTTTAGCACCAGACATTTTCTAAAACCTTAAAATTAAAAAACAGACCAAAACAGAAAACCTCTGGATGATTTAAGTTCCTGTTCAAGTAGACTAACACGGCTGTAGCTATAGAGCTGGTCTGTTGAATGAAAGGAAGAATCTTCTTTTTAGTATGTCAGATGTTGCCCTGGTGCTCAGGAAAATTATAGCCACTCATCTCATGGGTTGCATAGGGACCCCTATTAGGTAGATGTTAGAGTCCTGGAGCTTACTTATCAGGAACTTTATGAACTATCTCCTAGTTCCCTTGCCTGACCTAATGTCCCATGCTATGTAACCCCAGTCCTTGTCCCTCCCTATCTTTATGTGAAGAATTGAAGCAGTTTTGTTAATCAAATCATTTTTTAACGTTTATTTATTATTGAGAGACAGAGAGCATGAGCATGGAGGCGCAGAAAGAGGGGGAAACACAGAATCTGAAGGAGGCTCCAGGCTCTGAGCTGTTAGCACAGAGCCTGATGTGGGGCTAGACTCACAAACCACAGATTGTGACCTGAGCTGAAGTCAGACGCTTAACCGACTGAGCCACCCAGGCACCCCTTAGATGGGATGATTATTAAAGAAGGGAAAGATAGTTAGCCAAATCCCTGCTTACTTTCTTTCATTAAAAAAAATTTTTTTTTAACATTTATTTGAGAGAAGAGAGAGGGGGTAGTGCAAACAGGGGAAAGAGCAGAGAGAGGGAGAGAGAGAGAGAGAGAGAGAGAGAATCCCAAGCAGGCCCTGCACTGTCAGCGCAGAGCCCAATGTGGGCTTGACCTCACGAACTGTGAGATCATGACCTGAGCCCAAATCAAGAGTCAGATGCTTAACTGACTGAGCCACCGAGGCGCCCCAGGACTTTTCTGACATTTCTGCTGAGTATTTAGTGTCCCAGCACCACGGATAAGGAGTCTTGAAGTTCATGTTGGGGGAAGAGAGAAACTTAACGTAATATGCAATGCTGCCCTTCTTCACCATTGTACTGCTATTGGAAATTGGTTATTCTCCTGGCCTTAACCCTACCTTGCAATGTATTGGTTAAAGGCATCGATTTAGAAGGCATACAACCAGACTTCAAATCCTACCTCTGCTACCTTAGTAGTTAAATCACTTCAGGCACAAATTACTCAACCTATCAATGATTCATTTTTCTCATCTATTTAAATGCATCTAAGAATAGTACCTATCACGTAGGAGTGTTGTTAGGATTAAATGAGTTAATATATGTAAACTGCTTATCACAATGTCTGGCTCCAAATAAGTATTACTGTTTGCCATTATCATCCTATTCATCATTATTGATGTTTAGAATGAGTTTACATAAATATAATTATTCAGAGACTCTAAGAATGTTAGGTGATTGACCATTTTAAAATTTCCTGTCTGAAAAATAAAATAAAATTTCCTGTGTGAGGCCCTCAACTGTTCTGATTGCTCCCCTGGATCCCTGCTCCTTGAGTTTCATTTTACGTGATCTGAACTAGCAGGGAAAAAATGTTTTTTTGCTATTAATGGAATATTTTAATAAATACACACTCTGTGTTTGTGTGTATGTGTGCAATTTTAATAATTCACAGTAGTGCAGTGGCCTGTATTACAGAAGTTCTTTTGTAATAGCATATAATTATGAAATTCACTGTTTTTCAGTGAATCCGTTTAATCTTAATTATAATAATTACTGGGACATTTTAGTTACACTGTATTTATTTCACTATTATAGTTATATGATTGCATAAATTCCTGTGAACTTTTACTGGAAAATATCAGAACCGTATGTTTATTTCCTTGGGAAAATATGTTTGCTGATTTGTGTGGTAATACGAATTCAGCGGCTCTTGGAAAACATCTCTTTCTTCCTTCACTACAGCCACCAATTCATTATTAAGGACAAGAAAACAGAATAGCAGTACAAACACATTTTGTCCATCACTTTGATTATAGGCAGAGCAACCCTTGGCCAGCCACTGGCTAACTGCCCCCTAGTGGAATAAAATCTGGTAGCTTAGAACCTTCTTACATTTTGTGAAAGATAACTGATATTTTCCCATCGGATATTTCCAGTAAGAGTTCCTGTGCCAATTTAATATTTTAGAAATGTAAATAATTTTAGTTTGCCAGGAGGCCACAAGTTATCTGATATCTGTGACCAGTGTAATAATTAATAATCAGATTTCTTTTATTCCACTGCTCAGAATTCTGCAATAGTTTATATGCCTGTGTAAGTACCGACACATACACACTAGTGAAGTAATTACTGGGTAGATAGCAAAATATTCAATTTAACTTAAACAGAAATTTAAACTTAACATATGTTAAATACACACACACACACACACACACACACACCATCCATCCATCCATCCATCCATCCATCCATCCATCTGGAGGAATCAATACGTTGTGTAAAATTCTTTTATTAAGAGTTAATAAAATTAAACATTAGTAGTGTTAATTTTTATGTCCTTTTGGGAAAGTGTCATTGGTATTGCCTTAGTAGAAATATTGTGAATTCATAAATTGTAATTATTTACTTTCATATCAATGTAACAGAAAACATATAACATTATTTTTATAGGCTGGCATGTATGAAGCAGTAAACGAGGTTTACAAAGTACTTATTCCTATTCATGAAGCTAATCGGGATGCAAAGAAACTATCCACAATTCATGGTAAACTTCAAGAAGCATTCAGCAAAATTGTTCATCAGGTAATGACTGCAATTTCTAGCTTCAGTGTAAATGGAGAAAACTGTCTAAAAGCATTAGTGTTGCTTTGTACTGATGTCAAACTAGATCCAGTGAAATGACCGTTTTAATCAGATTATAAATGAACAATGTCAAAATGATGGTTCATGGCCAGAGCAGACTCATTAACAAAAAATGAATTTACTTAGGGTAGATAATGATCATCCTAAATTTTCTACACAGTTTTTTTCTTCACTTTTAAAAACTAATTAGTAGTTAGCAAATTTTTTTTTAAATCATGAGTTCTTTTTGTTTCACAGTATGGGTTAAAATTATAAATCTGATTTTTACATGGATTTCTTTTGCTGCCAAAAATTTTTATATGTAAGGTAGTTTTTTATTAAATGATATTAAAGTCTAATAAACTAATATTGTTAATGTTTTCAACTCAACAGTAACTGTTTTTCCTAGATGTTCCATTCAGTCATCCTTTAATATATTTCTAACATGAAAATAGTATTTAGTGAAAATAATGAATAAAACGGTTATCTTTTGTTTATTCGATTATAATAGTATGATTTTAGTACTTGTTTATAGTTCATGGAATCCACATATTATCACCAAAATTAAAATTAGCATAAGCTTGGTTTAAAAAATGAAGTCAGCTATTAGCAGTTGATTAACAAAAAATGAAACTAAAATCTGGGCTCTGTTAAAATACTCTGAAATATCTTATTGAGCCTCCTCCTTCCCCATTTTTCCATTCCCTTCTCTGGGCTACCTGTGCTGTTATCTGCTACTACCATCATCTAAGAAGGAAGTGGAGTATTGATTATCTACTTTTGTATTCATTACTAGTCCTGCTGTACCCTCTGTCAGCTTGACCTCTTTCTTGCCATGAACTAAGCTATTCTAGATGAATTGATAGAATCTGAAAAACGTTAATCGTCTTAAAACAGGGCTGCTACACTGTTAAGCCACTATTTTATTATCACTACTAAAACATTGAAGTTGCAGGAGATTTATTAGGATTCATAATGGTAACAGGTGGGTCTTTTTATAGTCAGTTGTACATATACTGTCAAAGGAGCCTCATCCCAGCTTCTAGAGCTGTAAAGTGCAAATTACACGGCAGGTCTGGAACACCTGGAGCTGGTAGTTTGCAAGAAATTTTCATACATTAGTATCATAAGCATCTGAGCAAAATTGTGATTTCTGTTCCAGTTTACCCTGGGTAGTTCAGCAAAGCGCAACTCCGTAGTTAGAGATCTAATTCAGACACATTCATGAAACAAGCAGCTGTCTCTTTTTCACCAAAATGTGTACTTTCCCTTATTAGAGTTTTTAAAAGATGAAATTTTAACTACTAGGTTTTGAACAAGCAGTTTATAAAATTATCACAGATCTCAAGTGAAAGAATATGGTGTTTAAAATATCCTGCTGTCTTCTATTCGCGGAGAAGAATTTACGATATATGGTACCTTACACTGCTGAAGTTCCTTTTGGCCTTTTTTTGTTCTTTTGAAACAGTTTTTTTTATGACTTGCCCTTTTTTACTTTTTATTATACAGAGTACTGGCTGGGAGGTAGGTAATGTTTTAGTTAGTTAAAGACACTAATAGATTGATTTGATCAGATTTCTTATGCCAATGCTTTGCCCACATGTGCTAGCTGTGGGCATTCTGTTGCTATCTGCTATCAACTGAATTCATTAACCAAAGAAATTTTGTTAAAATACTGTTAAGTTATTTTAAGCAATTTATTAAGAGGTTGCAGGCAGTGCATGGAAATTCCTATGTTACACTAATGAGATTCTTTGGTAAATGAGCCACTTTGTCATCACTTTAGTTTGTTTTTATCCTTTGAAGCATTTTCTTTCATCAACATTTACACACAGATTTCTTTTTTTAACCATACTGTTTCACCTCATTTTACAGAGGTCGATTTATGTGTTATTGCTCAGAGGTGTAACTAAAAAATACCATATTTCATCTGATCAAAGACGCCATCAATTGTAAGACATACCATTATTTTATATGCCTTTAAGAAAGAAGAATAAAAACATATTAAAGCACAACAGCCATCAGTGGAAAGATGAATGCTAACTACAGAGATATTAAAATGTGGGCCCCAAAAAACGTGCGTCTTAGAATTGATGAAATAATGTGTTGATTTGATCTGGAGTCACTTCACCTTGAGTAGAAGCAATACTGAAGAAGGAAATTCACTTTGTCATTTAAATTTTGTTGGCAGAAGGGATAAAGAGACTGAGAGAACATGAAATTTACTTTGACCTCCTGTACTGACAGTTTGATAATTCGTGTTTAATGAAGACTACATATGCTTCCTTTTATGTAGTAGGTAGGCTTTTGGAAAGTTCTATGTGAATCAGATTTTACCTGAAAAAAAGCCAGGAAGAATTGATTGCTGTTGTTTTAAATCTTTCTGGGAAGGAAAGAATTCTATAAACTGTGCCCTACTTTATGTTGACGAGGTAAAGCAAGGTATTAATCAGGTTTATTTTAAGGTAGGTATATTTGTACAGTTGTCTGCTTTGCCTCTCACTTTGAGGTCAGATTTATGTTGGTTCAACAGCGTAGGCTTTCTCTGGTTTTGTACTACAGTCCTTATTTGGGGACCCAAATAGAAAACCTTGGGAATAAACGTTGCTGCTATGTTTCTTTCATTTCTGAATTAGTCCCCACCTTTTGCTTTTCTTCAGATGAAGCCAGTCTTTTACATCTACCTTAATTCTCCAGATTAAATGCATATGATCTTATTAATATCTAATATATAATTCCTCATTTTTTGTGGCTCAGTGAAGAGATCTAGAAAGAGACTTGCCATGGTTAATCTGTGAGTGGTACAGTTCCTTAGGGATTTCCTAACATGAAATGAAATTAGCTGAAAAGTAGGCATGAGAAAAGACACATTGAAACCTCTGAGCAGTTTATCACTAGTCTGCTTGATGCTAAATCGACCCCTGAAAGGTATAATTTTCACTGGTTATGACATTAATACCATTCTGTCATCATGTTGATTGCATGGTAAAAGTCACACAGACTTTTTTTTGTTTATATTCTTGTCACTGCCTTTCACTGGACTTTTAGCTTTGTAGCTTCTAAAATTGTTGCACGTTTGTTTTTTGCTTTTTCCCTTGTAAAACTTAAATGGATGCTTGCATTTTAAAAATGTGTTTGCTACCATTTGCTGCTTATTTGTTTTGAAATTTCCCTAATTAAAATGCTTTCTGTTTTCTCTTCTCTCTTGCCCCTGGTTGCTGACCCTACTCCCTACTTTTACTATTGTCTATTGTGGTAAGTTCCTATCTTGTGAATATTTTTCTTTTTGACTCTGGGAAAACTTCAGTGATTTCATTTTTTTCTGAAAGCTATGTTTCCTAGCTAATATCCTAGTATTCTCAAAGAAGTCTAACTGGTTTAATATCCAGTAAGGATGACTTATACATTGTAGAAAGGCTCTTTGAATTGGTAACTCACTACCTGACTTATAGCCCACTACCTGGGCTTATATATTAGTGTGTTTCATTTTTCATTATGCTGTTTGATTTGGTACAAATTATTTGAGTTGGCAAAGCTTTTGAGGGATGTGTGTGTGTGTGTGCGCGCGCGCGCATGCGTGTGTCTGTGTGTAAAAGATAACTCTAAAACTTGACACTTAGCAGTTTGGTAAAGTGTTTAATCATGCAAAATAACAAATCATGAACTCTTCATAAATCATAGTGGCTGTTATCTGCTCTGGCAGTTTCAGTACCTTAATGGCTATGTAGTATTCACTTTTTCCCAAGCCCATTTATTTTTCTTAAAATAATAGGAAATAAAATGTTTTTTAATCATTTCTTTCTTATGACTACATTTTAAAAATATTTTTAGAAAAAGAAATACTGAATTTCTATATGGAAATTCTTATACTGATTTCATATTTTGTGTGTGTGTTTCATTTCTAAAAGATGTATTTATCCATGTGCCACAGTGATCAATTTCAGAGGTAGATTAATGCAAGTTTGAATTTTTCAGAATAATCAATCTCCAAACATTGGCTATAGTCATATGACACTTTTCTCAATTTTTTTCTTTTTAATTTTTTAATGTTTATTTATTTTTGAGAGAGACACAGAGCATGAGTGGGGGAGGGGCAGAGAGAGAGGCAGACACAGAACCTGAAGCGGGCTTCAGGCTCTGAGCTGTCAAAACAGAGCCCAACGTGGGGCTCGAATGAACCCATGAAGCATTAGATCATGACCTGAGCTGAGGTCGGACACTTAACCTACTGAGCCACCCAGGCACCCCTCAATTTTTCTTCTTAAAAGATAACATTTTTCTTTAAAGGGAATATCACCACCCTAGTAAGTATATCTTATATTCTCCAGAAAGGCTAGAGAAGGTGGGCTTATTAGCTTTGTGAAGCCAAACTCTTCCTGCTGGACCACTAAAGAAAAGTGGGGCACCCTAACTTTTGAGATTGAAGCACGGAAAAGGGCTGTGTCTTACCTCTTGTCATTTGGCTGGATGGACATGAATGTGGGGCAGTGTTTGGTTTTTATATGCTTTACGCCATGCTAAAGCTAAGTGAGATAAATTAACTTATCTAAGCAAGTAAAGGTAGAGCAGAATTGGAAACTGCAATATAATGGAGGTGGGGGTAGTCTCTGAAAGAAGGGAATGAAGAAAATTCCAAGAGCACAGTCTTTACTTCTGGAATGTTAAGTCAGATATTAAGAAAGTTAAGGAAAACATAATAGGTAGGAAGAATCTTATCTTCAGGAGGAGATGCCTTTTGGGTAGTTAGTGACTCCCTGATAATTGGTACAGACCCATGACTGAGCACCTGACAGTGCTGTACTGCTGATTGTGTTCTGCCCTTATGCTACTCTTCAGGAGAAAAAGAAAGATATGGACAGCAAACATGTACTGTGTAGATGATATTAGATGTGATTTCTTTTTCCCGGACTGGCCATGTAATGGTAAAAACTGAACCTCTGATAAGAAATGTAGTAGGATATATCTTAGAATATGTTCAGTAGGTGAATCACCAACCTGGTTATCATATTAGAGTATGGAAGGAAGGAAATGCAAGCATGCAAAAACAACTATGGTAGAGGATAGTGTTGTAACATAGAGAAAGACAAACCATAGGATGGGAGGTATCCAGTAATTCTCAAAAGGCTTACTCAAGGAAATTGTCAAAAATTACCAAGGAAAACATAAGAGAAGTGGAAGATGGCTTAGAGATCATACTGATGTCCTAGTGTTTGTGTATCAGTATATAGGGCATAGGGATTTTTATAGCTTATTTTTTTTAATGTTTTTATTTATTTTTGAGAGAGAGAGGTAAGTGGAAGCAGAGGAGGGGTGGAGAGAGAGGAGACACAGAATCTAAAGCAGGCTCCAGGCTCTGAGCTATCAGCACAGAGCCCAACATGGGGCTTGGACCCGCGAATGGTGAGATCATGACCTGAGCCGAAGTCAGACGCCCAGTCAACTGAGCCACCCAGGCACCCCTGGGATTTTTATACCTTAATTAAGAACTTGGACTTAAGGTGTCAAATATATTGGTCTTTAACTCCCAGCTCCAACACTGAGTAACAGTGTGACCTTGGGCAAATTACTTTTCCTCCTCTATAAAATGAGAGTGAAAAAATGATACCTATCTCATAATTGTGGTAAGAATTAACAATGATGCATGTAAAGGGGATAGCCAGTGTGTAGCACATAGTAAGTCATTTAAAAATATTAGAGATTATTTTTATTGTTACTATAACATCATCATCATCATCATCATCACCGCTACTTATGTTAACACATTTTGGCTAATGAAGTCTAAGAGGTGTTATGTTTCCAAGCTGACATCTATGGCTAAATAAACTGATAAAAAATGTTTGTGCTCTATAAGAGAAATAGATCTGGTAGACGAGGAGGGACAGAAATTACCACTGTATGAAATAGTGGTATGCTTTTCTGGAAATCAATTACCTTGAAGAAAGTGTAGCAGAAAACAGTTACGTGAGGATAAAAGTTGTAGTGATATTATTATAGAACTACACAACCAACTCAATAGAATGTTCTTGCTAAATAAAGATAACAAAAGTAGAAAAGATTTTAAATCCATTTGTCATAAGACATCTCAGCCATTGGAGACATGGATAGATGAGTAGATGGATTTCCTTGTCTGGGACATGGTTTCATCCCATGAGATTGTGGAACCAATAAGTAGAACTGCCAAGGAAGAATTAAGTTGGAGTGTGGAAATGATAGGAATCTCAGAAAGAATTCATGGCCGTAAGGAAAAGTAATGCTAGAAAAAAGAGAGGCAAGGTGATAGGAAAGTGGAAAACCAGTGTCATCCTGTGGTCCAGAACTGAGGAGGAAATAAAATGAAGTGAGGTTTTTCCTGAGGAGGAAACTATATGTATAATTATGCTTTCATGAACATGTAGAGTCAATGGTTTTACACTAGGGAACTCTTTGTAAATTGAAGCTAAATTTCCTCAAACTCTTAGTCTTCCTTCTGCTGCTGTTCCCTCTCCCATGCCAGTGCACACACATTCATTCTCAGTTCCAGTAACTCCTCAGAGTTAACTCTGATCTACTCCATTCTACCTCTTGCACACTCCCCTTCAACTGCACTAGCCACCTTCCTTGTTCCTCAAACATACTGGGTAGGCTTCTGCCTGGAATGCTTTTCCCCACAGGTCCACATAAATCACTCTCACACCTCCGTCACATCTTTGCTCACATGTCCCCTTTTGGTGAGACCCACCCTGACCACACTCTTTGTCTCTTCTGTTCACTGATTTCTCACAAACATCTAGAACAGTTTGCCGACATATAGTAGGCACTAAATAAATATGTGAATGGATGAGTGGTTTCCCTCACATTCTGTTTTGTGCCTTTCTACGACTTTTCTTTCTTTCTCTCTCTGCTTTCTCCCTCTTCTTTCCTTCCTTCCCACATCCACTTAGCCATTCTTTTGAGTTGTAGAACCCTGTGTGTCACCTCTTTTGAGATCTGACTCCAGCAGGATTAATCTTTCCTTTCTCAATACCACTTTTTATTACAGCACATGACCATTTTTACTGTAATTATTTTAGTATATCCTTTACTTTCTTGAGAGGCCAAGTCTTTTTATTTTTATTTTTATTTTCATATTACTGAGTATGAATAGTGTCTAACACATTATCAGCACTCAATACTTTTTTTCCTTGATCTGAATGTCAGTATGAGAAAGTAAATAAGAAGTTTAAGCCTACTAACTAGTTACAAGCTGCATTAATAAAATTCAAGTTTATATGGAGGGAGTCAGTGAGCCCACTAATCCCTGCACTGATCAGATCACATCAGCAATATTGTGTCTATTTCTGGGATTCCACACGTTGAAAGGTGGCGTTGAAAAACTGATAAAATGTAAACAAGATAGTAATTCCTATCATATAAAGATGATTGACAACTGGAAAGTTTAGCTAAGGGAAACAAGGCCTAATAGCAGTCTTCACATATTTAAAAAGCCACAATATTAAAGATTTGGAATAGTGTTTGAAGTTGGAAACCTCTGAGAGGAATAGAGCCAGAATAAGAAAACGTTAGTATTTGTGGTTTTTCTTTATTTAATTAATTTTTTAAATGTTTACTTATTTTTGAGAGGGAGAGACAGCAAGCTAGGCAGGGGCAGAGAGAGAGGGAGACACAGAATCTGAAGCAGGCTCCAAGCTCTGAGCTGTCAGCACAGAGCCCAATGTGGGGCTCGAACTCATGAACAACAAGATCATGACCTGAGCCGAAGTCGGACGCTTAACCGACTGAGCCACCCAGGCGCCCCTAGTATTTGTGGTTTTTAAAAAGTAGTAATGTATATCTACACATGTGTATGACATTTTTGAAACCTAACTATCACAAATCGTTGATTTTCTCAAATGCCATTTTCACTTTCCATGCAGTGCCTTCATTCCTTATGTCAAAATTTGCTGTTATATTATTTTATTGACTTACTGATGGTTTTAATCAGAATTTAATACCTTTTTGTCTACAGAGATTTAATTTGCTATAGAGCTTAATTTTTATGCCTATTAAATTTTGAAATAACTAAAAAAATTTTTATTTTTAAAATTTTTATTGCGGGAGAGAGAGAGAGAGAGAGTGGGGGAGGGGGGCAGAGGGAGAGAGAGATGTGAGGCTTGATCCCACAACTCTGGGATCAGGACCTGAGCCAAAAACAAGAATCGGATGCTCAACTGACAGAGCAACCCAGGCACCACCTGAAAAGAAACTTTAAATTAAAAGCCTCAAGTTTCTTTAGTGCCAGAGACATTTTTTTCTTCAAAACTGTATTTCTTCTGGGTAAAAATGTGGGGGTATTTTTTTTCACTCTATTTTTTTTTTTTTTTTTTTTTTTTGGTATTAAGGATCAGAGTTTTGCTTAATTATCTGTTTAATTTGTGACTTATTTTACATATCCTTTTGCCTTCCAGTAAGAACTCAATATAGGAAAAATAAGTATAAGACAGATTAGGCTTAAAGAGAATTCAGAGGTTTCTGAATACTAATGTGTGGCTCTGTATATAGGCACTACCATAAAATCCTTCTGAAATATCGTTGTAAATGAACTGTAAAGACTGCATAGAAAGCTTCCAAATATTTTATCTTTATTGAAGGAATTTGTTTTCAAATGCACTGTGTAAGAGTTCAGATGATCTTAGTGTACTTCGTACTTGAATGTGTGGTTAATGCATGCAGTAGGTGGTTTGGGGACTTTAGAATAACCAACTCATGTCAAATTTTTCTCTTTTTATCTTTCATTCATGAATTTTCCCCTTTATATTCCATTTTTAGTTACTCTTCCACGTATAAATATTTTTATTGGCAGAGGGATTCCCTATTGTAAATTTTTTATGTCAGGGCTTCCTGATGGTCTTGACATTTACTGTCTCCTCTGTGCCAGGTGCTATATACCCGGCTTTTAACTTTCATGATCTCATTTATTACATTTGTAAAGGGATTATATATAAAGGTAAATGCTAACTAAAAATATCAGTGTTATTTTTAAATTTAACTTTATTTAGTATGCTGTAATTTCAGAATAATTAAGACACAGTTCATGGTATCCCAAGCATCTTTTCTTACAGTAAGGAAAATAATTTATCTCAGTTGCGTAGGGACTTAAAAACACAGACCAATTTGAGGTGGTCACTTGGTACAAACTGTGAAAAACCTATACCATATGTGACTTAGTCACTTGATAAAAGTCCTAATTGCATAACGTTATTTGTTAGAAAAAATGAAAAAGAAAGATTATTTACTTCCTTTTAAGTTCATTTGAGAAATAAAATATTGTAATTTTAAATTAAATATTTTTGCAGTTTTTGAGAATTTTATACCGTAGTAGCAATCTAAACATAATGTAAAAAACAAAAAAACTTTGTATTAAGGTTTCTTTGTTTTCCTACACCTAGGATGGTAAGCGGATGTTTGGCACCTATTTTCGTGTTGGTTTTTATGGAACCAAGTTCGGGGATTTGGATGAACAGGAATTTGTCTACAAGGAGCCTGCAATAACCAAACTTGCGGAGATCTCTCACAGATTGGAGGTGAATGCTGCAGTAGTTTATAAATGTCATCTTTAATTTGTATTTTCTATGATGAATAGACTGTCAGATCCAGATCTAATCATTTAATAAACCAGATCATGCCAAACTACTCCTTTACAAAATAAAGATTTTTTGATAGGTACAGTAATATGCTTTCTAATCCTTCAAATCTTTTATGGCAACAGTAAAATAATATTAACTGCTTCTTTTTGAGGCTCTATTTTCACATCTGTCTTAGAAGGCCCTACACCCTTCAGAATTACTGTGATTTACAGAGAAATGTGTATAGTATTATCTGCACTTTGTAGAAAAAGACATAAGCAGTTACGTAGCAACTAATAATAGAATTGGAACTAGAACCTCAAGAAATTTCTGACCCAAGTGCATTATCTCTTTGGCCTGATTCCCAGGGAGATTCCTTTAGGACTTAAAAGCCTGAAATCACACCCTGAAAACACTTCTTAGAACCCCTTAACCTTCTTTTTCACTCCTTATTCATTTTCACCAAGATGATAAATTTTCATATTAAGAGGTTTACCAATCTTCTCTGCTGTAGTTACTCTTTCCAACCTTTCTTTATTCTTTTTACTCAAAAGGCAGTCCAGGACTAGAAAGCACCGGGCATCATCTAGGAGATTGTTTGAAATGTAGAGTCTCAGACCCTACCCCAGACGTTCTGAACTCATTCATATGTGGAATTTAAGAAACAAAAAAGATGAAGATAGGGGAAGGGGGGGAAAAAAGAGAGGTGGGGGGAGGCAAACCATAAGAGACATTAACTGTAGAGAACAAACTGAGAGTGGATGGGTGATGGTAGGGCACTTATGGGGCGCCTGGGTGGCGCAGTAGGTTGAGCCATCTGACTTCAGGTCAGGTCATGATCTGGCGGTTTATGAGTTCGAGCCCCACATCGAGCTCTGTGCCGACAGCTCAGAACCTGCAGTCTGCTTCAGATTTTGTGTCTCCCTCTCTCTCTCTGCTCCTCCCCAACTTGTGCTGTCTCTCTCTAAAGTAAATAATAAAACATTAAAAAAAGGGGGGGGGGGGGCACTTGTGTTAAGCACCAGGTATTATATGTAAGTGATGAATCACTGAATTCTACTCCTGAAACCAATATTACCCTATATGTTAACTAATGAGAATTGAAATAAAAACTTGAAACAAAAGAAAAAAATTCATCATTTTTAACAAGATCCCTGGGTTATTTCTATTCACATAATAGTTGGAGAAGCAATGTTCTGGGGCTTGTTTTTATTCTCAGCTGATGTTAATTTCTTGACTGTTACATGCTTGTGTTCACCTTCCATAAATTGGCTTAAAGTGTGACTTTTTATTTTTTAAGAGCTAAATAAGTCTTGGGAAATGCTGACATGGTGTCTTCCAAATTTACTCAATCATAAAACTTATCTTTGAGGGAAGAGCAGGGGTTCTCCTTTGAAGATTCAGATTTAATTTTTCCTATTGAATATCTCCATCCATTGCCCATGCTGCTACTCAGTGTTAAATGGCAAAGTTACTACATTCTTGACTGGGCTGACTTTTCAAAATCTAAACCAGTATAAAACTTTCAACAGATCAATGCCTTTATTTGAAAATTCTGGAATATTAAATCATTCATAAAATGAATGCTGGTTCATTGACCCATATCTGTCAAACTCAATAGTAAGATTCTATACATCAAAGATACTGAGCTTCTTTTGTTTCTGCTTTCTGTTCCCTTTTTGTTTTTCTTGAGGACCTCTTATGGAATCCAGTATTTTTATTGGAGAAAATTGTTATTTTATTTTGTGTTAAAGTGAGTGTTGGGAATAAAATCAGATTAATAGGCTAAGTATAATTTTTGTGAACCTAAATAATTATTTTGTAATTATTCGGATGGTTGTACAAGAACTTAGCCTAATTTTGGTCAGAAGTCTCCCTGAGAGGCTTTCTCTACTCTCTAATGTTAACTTCATGTAAAAGGTTTCTTTTTCTTTATTGTAGGGATTTTATGGAGAAAGATTTGGAGAGGATGTGGTTGAAGTAATCAAGGACTCTAATCCTGTAGACAAGTGTAAATTAGATCCTAACAAGGTATGGTTAATTAGACCAGAATGTACATACGTATATCTCTGAGACTGTGGTTTTGAGGGAGAAGGACTAAACGATGACTTAACAGTGAGAAAATGAAGGGCTTTTTTTCTTTCCTAGGCATACATTCAGATTACCTATGTGGAGCCATACTTTGACACATATGAGATGAAGGACAGAATCACCTATTTTGACAAAAATTATAATCTTCGCCGTTTCATGTACTGTACGCCCTTCACTTTAGATGGCCGTGCCCATGGGGAGCTTCATGAACAATTCAAACGGAAGACCATTCTGACTACTTCTCATGCCTTTCCTTATATTAAAACAAGGGTCAATGTCACTCACAAGGAGGAGGTAAGTCCCCAAACAGGGAACTAGGATTAATGAAACCAATACATTGCAGCCATGTGAGAACAGTGTGGATGTAGCATTATGTACTGCCCCTCATGTGTAAACGTACTAGAAGTTTACCCATTTTTGAGTCATTAATTTCAGCTTCTTTTCTTGGTCCCTAGTTTACCCTTGGTTTATGCTTTAAAAGGTTGATTTTTTTTTTTTTAAGGCATCCAAAGTTTGGAATTATGTTATTGGACAATAATTTATACTTAGTCTCCACTTTTTAAAAAATTGATTATATATAAAGCTCATTAAATAGTTTTCAGTCAGGACACTGACCTAATGTTATTTCATCCAGATCATCTTAACCCCAATTGAAGTTGCTATTGAAGATATGCAGAAAAAGACTCAGGAGTTGGCATTTGCAACACATCAGGATCCAGCAGACCCCAAAATGCTTCAGATGGTGCTCCAGGGGTCTGTAGGCACAACAGTGAATCAGGTTAGTGCTTTTTGCTAGTACTCTGTAAATTCCATCATAAGTGGAATTGGGAATGATGTCATGATTACATTTCACAGAGATCACAGGTAAGTGTCAGATCAGGCAGAAAAAGATTTGTGTTAGAAGTGGTTTGCAGAAGTCACAAAGGATAAATGAAGATAGACTGAAAAACAAAAATCTTTTTAGTATGATCTGTCACTAAGGTTTTCATGCCTCCTCCTGTACTGCCTGTATTTGTCTACCCATCTGTTCTCAAACATTCTATTAAGAAGGAACTGATTCACTTAAAATGGCCTTTCCTTTAAAATCTTGTCCTAAATGAACATGATCTAAAAAGGCCTCATTTTCAGAGCTACGTACATACATGCGAATGCCTGCCCCTTTAGTACTCCCTGGTGTTTCTTGTCCACATCTCCTTCACAGTGAGTCATGAGCAGGAAATAAATAATGTGGATTCGCTTTGAAAGTTTTAATAACATACGTACGTATTGTTGTTTTGTCATATGCAGATTAGAAGCCATCCCCATTATCTCCTTGTGATGGGTTCATTTAGCTTCTCTTGCTGATGATTAGGGAATATTCCAGGGTAAGGTAAAATCCAGAAAGGCTTCAAGTAAGATTTCATATTATGTATCTTATATTTTAACCAAAAAGTGCCCTATCAATACTGATACTGCCCTACCGATACTGATTTACTTCAATACTGAAGTAAATATTTTAACACCTTTACCCCTAAAAACATACATGATTTGGGGGTTTTACTTCCAAAAGGTATAACAGTCACAAAAGGTCATCTCCAACAGCTGACTGCATCCAGGATAAATTATGGAATATAAAAAGTACAAAGCACAATGCTTCTATGAATACGATAGTCAGTCCTTGAACTCCTCTTTTCTTTGAAAAATGCACTAATTGCAGTACTTAAAAATATAAGATTTGGCATTAAGAGAAGCTGCAAATCAATTGCCAGAATCTGTCTGTGAGAAGTTTTAATATAGGCATAGACGTACATGCATTAAGCTTAAGTGGAACCATCTCATTGCTAAGAAAAAATCATTTGGGTAAATTCTACCTCTGATTTTAGAGAAGACCAAAACACACTTGTTTTATGTTCTTATTTTACAGGGGCCTTTGGAAGTTGCCCAGGTTTTTCTATCTGAAATACCCAGTGATCCAAAACTCTTCAGACATCATAATAAACTACGACTGTGCTTCAAAGATTTTACTAAAAGGTACTCAAGACTTCCTACATAAAGATCCTCACATTTGAGAATGTCCAAACCACAGAATGGTATAAAGTCCTTAAGGGACTATTCAAAAGAGAGAATCTAGGAAAGCATCTCACAGTGAGAAACAGTTTGTGCGTTACTTCCTGTTCCTTCCGGGCCTCTATGTATCCCCCCCTACATATCCAATACTCTGTAATGCCATATTTTTTATTTTAAAGATTAGAAGAGCCCAGACTCAAAATTTTTTTTTAACTTGAAACTATTATTAGACCATTTAACTATTTAACCTGAGAATCATTATTTATGGTGAACCTTCAATGGGAAAGTTTTGGTTTCCCTTCCCTCAGGAAACACAGAAGCAACAAACGTGGAAGCAAAAAATTTATGTTCAGATCTTGTCTTTGTAATCGTGTGTCCTATTCCAGGTCACTTAATCTCTATGATCCTTTATTTTCTAATATATAAAGTAAGGATAATAATATCTGCTTGTGCAAGTTAAGTGAAATAATATATGGGTGTGTCGGGGTCCCCAAGACCACCCCCAGTTTTAACGATTTGCTAGGAGGACTGACAGGACTCAGCATATAGATGTAGTCATGGCTATGATTTGTTGCTGTGAGAAGGGACAAAGTAAAACCTTCAAAGGAAAAAGGCACAGTGAAGTCTTGGGGAATCCAGCTGTAGGCTCCACAGTGCTCTCTTAGGGGATTTGCACAGGAGCTCCTGACGCCTCCAGCACTGAGCTGGGATAGCATGTGTGAAATGTTGTCTACCCAGGAAGCTCAGTAGAGACTCAGTGCCAAGATTGTTGCTGGGGGCTGGTCACATAGACACCTTCTCCCTGGTATCTACCAGAATTCCAGACTCACAGAATGAAAGCAGGTATTCAGCATAAGCCATAATGTTTGTGTAAATAGTTTAGGCACATTGAGCCGCTCTTATCTTCTGGGAATGATTACCTCCCAAAGTCCAAATTCCAAGACACTAACCAAGCGCCATCCTTGCAAACAGGCCTTCGAAGGATAGCAGTCTCCGGCCTACAGTTAACTCTTTTCTGCACAAATAATATTTGGCACATAATAAATAGATGTTTAGTAAATATTAAATTTTGAAACAGTAGGAAAAACAGTCATTTATCAACTTGATACTGGTTCCTGCTTTACTAACACTGAAAGCAAAATAGAGAGAATGATTAATTTTACATGGTCATGCCAGGGAAGATTGCACACAGGAGTCGACATTTGATATGGACCTTGGAAGGAAGAATATTAGTTTTCAGACAGATACAGGGAGAAAGCATATACTAAATAGAAGAGAAAAAAAGAAAAACCAGCATGAGCAAAGTTCAGAGTCTCTTTGGAGAAAGGTGGATAGTTTAATGAAGCTGGAACCATCAAATCTGTGAAGAGAGGCAGTCGAATACTGGGTAAGTGGACTGGGATTAGATTGTAAGAGCCTCGTGTACCATTAAGTAAATGACAATCACCTAATAAAGTAGCATCAGAACCCAGTCTTTGACTCCCTGTTGTGCTTTCTCTTATCAAATCATTCATTGAACAGCTTTATCAGGGGTAGAGATAATTTTATATCAGTTTTGTCATCAGAAAATTATGAGGAATGCTAACATAATCAAGTATTTTAAGATGGAATTTCCCATGTTCTCATTGCAATAGCTATCATGAATTCCTATCAGTCTCTCCTGCCTGAACATGGTGAATATCTTTTAAAAGACTTCAAAAAGCTTCACTGGAAGTCTGAGATTCCATAATCTGATTAGTGGCCTAGACCCCTTCTAGGCTTGATTTTAGGAAGCAGCAGGAAACAGCTCCAAGTATATGAAGTAAATGAACTGTGGTAGTGAAAGAAGGAAATCTGCTTTATACCTGTAAAATTGACTAATAGCTGGCATTAGTTTTATTATTAGGAAAGTTTCAAATAACAACCAAAAACACCCTGCTATCTGTCAGCCAGATGGTCTTGGAACAATACATACTTCTTTAGGTCATACACATTTAATTATAGACAGATACGGCTTTTCTTGCCATTATTTGGAATTTTTACATGATTACATTCATATATATCCTCCTCTGTGCATATTGATGATAAGGTAATGAACTTTTGTAGTGCGCAGGTCTCCTTAAGCGTTACCAACTGTAGAGAAGGTTTTCTTCATTTTAAATGACAAAAAGGCAGAAACACCAAACACTCTATAAAATATAAATCTTATCAAGAAAATTATAGCCTTTTTTATTATTTATTATTTTATTAAAGTCATGCTACCTTTTGTTACCTTTAATTTTTTATATCAGTATGCATATATATATATTTATAAAAATTCACTTACAATATACATAGAATTTTTTGTTTTTCAGTTAAAGTTAAAACTTTCTAATGGTTACTTTATTTCATCAAATGTTTGAATTTAAGTTGAATTTAAGCGTGATGTAGTTATCCAGTGTGTTGGATTTTTTAAAATATTTTTTATTATAGTCGACACAATGTTTCGTTAGTTTCAGGTATACAACATGGTGATTTCCTATACCTTATGCTGTGTTCTCTACAAGTGTAGCTACCGTCCGTCACCATACAATGCTGTTACAGTATCATTGACTATGTTCTCTATGCCATTCTCTGTGCCTTTTGTGCCTGTGACATATTCATTCCGTATCTGGAAGCCTGTACCTCATACTCTCCTTCACCCATTTTGCCCATCTTCCTACTGCACTTAGATCTGATTCTGCTCTTTTGTTGTTGTTGTTCATTTGTTTTTTAGATTCGACATATAAGTGAAGTCATATCATTGTCTTTCTTAGTCTGACTTATTTCACCTAGCATAATATCTCTGAGTCCATCCATGTTGTCACAGATGGCAAGATCACATGCTTTTCATGGCTGTGTAATGTTCAATTGTTTGTATATACCATATCTTATCCATTCATCTATCAGTGGACACTTAGGTTGCTTCCATATTTTGGTTAATGTAAATAATGCTGCAATAAACATAGGGGTGTATATATCTTTTTTATTAAATGTTTTCATTTACTTGGGGTAAATACCCAGTAGTGGGATTATTGGATCAAATGGTATTTCTGTTTTTAATTTTCTGAGGAGCCTCCATACTATTTTAAGCATGAAATGACTAAGCCAAAGTACACGAACATTTTTACGAGCCCTTAATACATCATGCGTTGCAAAAAGTTTCTAAGTATCAAACAGTGCCAAGTATGCAAGTGTACTAATCTCAGCACACCTTGCTTTAAGTAATGCCATTTAGGTAGGGTATCTCTTGTTAATCAGTTTAAATGGTACTTTCGTTTGCATTCTTTTATTCCTAAAACCAGTGAACACTTTTGCATGTGTTTACTTCTTATATTTTGGGATTTATATTTTAAAACTAATTTTCATTAAATCTTAAATGGATTTGATATTTATAACACTTGTTATTAAAGAACAGGGAGAAAAAAAAATCATGTTCCTACCCACCCTGCTTAATAACATTATCATTGCTTTGAGATCACCTCCTCATATGTTCTTTTCTGATAGCATCTCTACTTTCCTTTAGAGGTAACCACTATCATGAATTTCATATTTATTATTTCCTTTATTGTCTTTATGGTTTCTCATAAATTAATGTATCCTTTAATAATACACTTTCATTTTGCATATTTTTATATAAATGGACAGTGAATATAATTTTTCTGTGACTTGCTGTTTTCAAAGTTTGTGAGATACACCTAAATTTACTTTATTTTTATATATTACATTGTGTGAATATACCACGATTTATTCATTTTTCTGTTGGTGTATATTTGGTAGTTACCTGTGTTTTTGTTTTGTTTTTGTTACAAAGAGTAATATTCAAATATCCTTCTTTTTCTGAATTGACAACAGATTTTCTAGGAGTTACATACCTAAGAGTAGTGTTGTTGGTTCATAGGTTCAACCTCAACCAGATAATGCCACTTTTTTCCAAAGTGTGTAAGCCATTACACATAAAGGAGCCAGAAAAAGAACAAAGCCCCAAACCAGCAGAAGGAAGGAAATAATAAAGATTAGAGCAGAGATAAATGATATAGAAACTAAAACAAAAAACAAGAAAACAACAACAAAAAAACAATAGAATAGTCAGGGAAAGCAGGAGCTAGTTCTTTGAAAAGATCAACAGAATTGATAAACTTCTAACCAGACTCAGAGAGAGAGAGAGAGAGAGAGAGAGCGCACGTGCAGGAACTTGAATAAGCAAAATCACAAATGAAAGAGGATAAATAACAACCAACACCACAGAAGTATAAACAATACTTCTCTGCTCATGTGCTTTCTCTCTCTCTCAAAACAAAACAACAACAAAATTGCAGGAGAATACTACAAAAAATTATATGCCAACAAATTGGACAACATAGAAGAAATAAATTCCTAGAAACCTATAAACTACCAAAACTGAAGCAAGAAGAAATAGAAAATTTGAATAGACTGATTACCAGCAACGAAATTGAATCCATAATCAAAAAACTTCCAACAAACAAAAGCCTAGGATTGGACAGCTTCACAGGCGAATTCTACCAAACATTTAATACCTATTCTTCTCAAACAATTCCAAAAACTAGAAGAGGAAGGAAAACTTCCAAATTCATTCTATGAGGCCAATATTGCCCTGATACCAAATCCAGATAAAGACACCACAAAAAAAGAGAACTACAAGCCAGTATCTCTGATGAACATAGATGCAAAAATCCTCAACAAAATACTAGCAAAATGAATCCAACAATATGTTTTAAAAAATCATTCACTGCAGTCAAGTGGGATTTATTCCTGGGGTGCAAAGTTGGTTCACTATTCACAAGTCAATCAACATGATACATCACATCAATAAGGAAAAGGATAAAAACCGTATCATCATTTCATAGATGGCAAAGAGGGGTGCCTGGGCGGCTCAGCCGGTTAAGTATCCAACTTCGGCTCAGGTCATGAACTCGCATTTTGTGAGTTTGAGCCCCACATCAGGCTCTGTGCTGACAGCTCAGAGCCTGGAGCCTGTTTCAGATTCTGTATCTCCTTCTCACTCTGCCCCTCCCCTGCTCTCTCTCTCTCTCTCTCTCTCTCTCTCTCTCAAAAATAAATAAAAATAAACATTAACAAAATAAAAAAAATAGCAGAGAAAGTATTTAACAAAGTACAACATCCATTCATGATAAAAACTTTCTACAAGGTAGGTCTAGAGGGAATGAACATAACTCAACATAATAAAGGCTGTATATGAAAAACCCACAGCATACATCATACTCAATGGGGATAAACTGGAGAGCTTTTCATCTAAGATCAGGAACAAGACAAGGATGTCCACTCTCTATTCAACATAGTACTGGAAGTCCTAGCCATAGCATTCTGACAACAAAAAGAAATAAAAGGCATCCAAATTGGCAAGGGAGAAGTAAATCTTTTACTATTTGCAGATGACATAATACTATATATAGAAAACCCTAAAGACTCCACCAAAAAACTACTAGAACTGATAATTCAGTAAAGTTGTAGGGTAAGAAATCAATGGACAGAAATCTCTTGCATTTTTATACATTAATAATGAAGCAGCAGAAAGAGAAATTGAGAAAGCAATCCCATTCACAGTTGCAACCAAAATAATAAAATATTTAGGAATAAACCAAAAAGTTGAAAGACCTGTACTCTGAAAACTATAAAATACTGGGGCAACTGGGTGTCTCTGTCCATTAAGTGTCCAACTCTTGATTTCAGCTCTGGTCTCACAGTTCATGGGATCAAGCCCCTCATCAGGCTCTCCACCGGCAGCACGGGGCCTGCTTGGGATTCTCTCTCTCTTCCTTTCTGTCTGCCCCTCCCCTGCTTGTGTGTGCTCTCAAAGTAAGCATTTTTTAAAAATCTGTAAAACAGTGATGAAAGAAACTGAAGATGACATAAAGAAATGGAAAGATGGAATGCTCATGGATTGGAAGAACAAAATTGCTACCCAAAGCATTCTACAGATTTAATGCAATCTCTGTCAAAATACCAACGTTTTTCTTTCTTTTTTATGGTGTTTTTATTTAAGTAATCTCTATACCCAGCATAGGGCGTGAACTCACAATCTCAAGATCAAGAGTTGCTCACTTTTCCAACTGAGCCAGCTAGGCGCCTTGCCAACAGCATTTTCTTTTATAAATTTTTTTTTTAACGTTTATTTATTTTTGAGACAGGGAGAGACAGAACATGAACAGGGGAGGGTCAGAGAGAGGGAGACACAGAATCTGAAGCAGGCTCCAGGCTCTGAGCTGTCAGCACAGAGCCCGACGCGGAGCTAGAACTCACGGACCGCAAGATCATGACCTGAGCCGAAGTCGGCCGCCTAACCGACTGAGCCACCCAGGCGCCCCAACCAACAGCATTTTCCTCAGAACTTTAGAACAAATAATTCTAAAATCTGTATGGAACCATGAAAGACCTGAAATAGTCAAAGCAGTCTTGAAAAAGAAAAACAAAACTGGAGGTATCACAATTCCAGACTTAAGTTATATTACAAAGCTCTAGTAATCAGAACAGAATGCGACTGGCACAAAAGTAAACACATAGATCAATGGAACAGAATAGAAAACCCAGAATAAATTCACAATTATATGGTCAATTAATCTTTGACAAAGGAGGAAAGGATATGCAATGGGAAAGTCTCTTTAACAAATGGTGTTGGGATAATTGGACAGCTACATGTGAAAGAATGATACTAGGCCACTTTTTTCACCATACACAAAAATAAACTCAAAATGGACTAAAGGCCTAAATGTGAGACCTGAAACCATATAAATCCTTGAAGAGAGTACAGGCAGTGATTTCTTTGACATCGGTCATAGCAGCATTTTTCTACATATGTCTCCTGAAGCAAGGGGAATAAAAGCAAAAGTAAGCTGCTGGGACTACATTAAAATTAAAAGCTTCTGCACAGTGAAGGAGACAATCAACAAAAACTAATAGGCAACCTACGAATGGGAGAAGATATTTGCAAGTGACATATCTGATAAAGGGTTAGTATCTAAAATGTATAAAGAGCTAATAAAACTCAGTGCCCCCAAAAACAAATCCAATTTAAAAATGGACAGAACACATAAACAGACATTTCGCCAAAGAAGACATCCAGATGGCCAACTGACACATGAAAAGATGTTCACCATCACTTACCATCAGGGAAATGCAAATCAAAACTACAGTGAGGTATCACTTCACACCTTTCAGAATGGAAAAAAAAAAAAAGGCGTTGGCCATGATGTGGAAAAAAAGGAACTCTCGCACAATCTGGGACTGCAAACTGGTGCAACCATTGTGGAAAACAGTACGGAGATTCCTCAAAAAGTTAAAAGTAGAACTACCTTAAGGTCTAATAATTGCACTACTGGGTATTTACCCCAAAGATACAAAAACACTGATTCAAAGAGATACATTTTTATTGCAGCATTGTTCACAATATTTTTTTATTGTGAATAAAAAATTTTTTTTATTGCAGCATTATTCACAATAGCCAAATTATGGAAGCGGCCCAAGTGTCCATTGATATAAGTGGGTAAACAAGACATGGTGTATATATACAATGGAGTATTTTACAATGGAGTAAAAAAGAAAGCTTGCCACTTACAACACAAATGGAGCTAGAGATATAATGCCGAGTGAAATAAGTCAGAAAGACAAATACATGTGATTTCACTCATGTGGGATTTAAGGAACAAAACAAATGAGCAAAAGGGAAAAAAAAGATAGGCAGACCAAAAATCAGACTCTTAATTATAAAGAACCAACTGATGGCCACCAGAGGGGAGGAGGATTAAACAGTACATTTACCATGATCAGCACTGAGTAATGTTTAGACTATGTCCAATCACTATGTTGTACACTTGAGACTAATAGAACACTGTATGTTAACTACACTGGAATTAAAATCAAAAACTTTTAACAAATTAAAAAATAAAAACAAAGTAAGCCAAAATTAAATCTCACCAGTAGCGTTTGAGCCTTCCTGTTGCTATATAACTTCACCGCTACTTACTGTCTGGCAGTTTGACTTTTAACCAATTTAGTGTGAAATAATATGTGATTATGGATTAAATTTGCACTTCTCTTTTTCAAAGAGGTTGAATATCTTGTCATGTGTTTGTTAGCCATTTCCCTTTCCTGTCTGTAAAGTTACATGTTCCATTTTCCTATTGGATTCTTTTCCTTACCGATTTCTGAGTATTTATATAATCTGGATATATATTATTTTATCATTTGTTAAGTATCACAAATATCTTCTCTGAATTTAGGGTTTAGCACCCCCTTTTTAAAAAAATAAACATTAGTTCTTAAATTTAATGTAGCTAAAGGATTCAGTCTTTTTCTTATGACTGTTGCTTGTTGTGTCTTAAGAAATTACATTTCCACTGAGTCCATAGTATTCTGTATTAACTTCTAAAACCCAACTTAATGGGATCTCTAAAACTCAATATAGGTTAAACAAAGGGGAAGAAAGCAAAAACAGGCTTTACTTTTTAAAAAAAAATCCACTTGCGGTTGAGTTTTGAGTATGGTTCAAGGTGGGATTAGTTTGATTTTTGTCCACAATAATTGATAATTCTCAATACCACTTATTAAATATGGCATGAATTGGGGTCAGATTTCTTTTCCATATGGATACCCAGTTGACACAGCACCACTTATTTCAAAGATCGCCCTTTCTCTCCTGCTTTGCGGTATTATCATAAATTAGGTGCTCATTTTGGTGTGCACTTTATTATCTTCCACAGTTTTGTTTCTCTCTCCTTGAGCCAGTATCATGCTGTCTTAATTACTGCAGCTTTGATATCTGGCAGAGCAGTTTCTCTCATTTTTTGTTCAAGGACTATTTTTGGCTCTTTTCCTTTTGATGTAGATTAGAGAATCAAATTATCATTCCCACTACCACCCTCCCCCCCCCCAAACTAATAATCTGAGTCTGTAGATAAGTTGACAGAGTTGAACTTCTTTATTATAACCGGACTCTTTCCAGTCCATAGATATGATATAGTTCTCTTTTGTTTTATTAATATTTTAATTTTCTATAGAGGCCTTCTGTATCTTGTTTTATTTCTTGGTATTTCACACTTTTATGCTTTTGTGAATGGTATCGTTAGAATTATATTATGTTTGCTGGTATACAGAGTGCAGTTGAATTTTATAGTTTTACATGATGTTGCCAAACTCACTTGTTAATTCTAAAAAGAATCTTTTTTTCCCTTTTCACAGTAATGTTTAGGACCTCCAGTACTATGTTGAATAGTATCACTTTCTTGTTCCTGATCTAAAAGGAAAGAATGTTCACCATTGAGTATAGTGTTTTCTTCAGGTTTTTTTTTTTTTTTTTAGATACTTAGGTTAAAGAAGTTCCCACCTATTTGTTATGCTGCATTTTCATCATGACAAACTTAAAATTTTTATCAAAGGAGTGTAGGGAGCTTGGATGTGTGACATATTAGAAGAATAGTTCCCTGTTGTCTTGTTCAGGAGTTTTGCAGCTGTGTTTATGGGTGAGATTACACTTTTTCCTTTAGAGTCCCAATTAGGTTTTGATATCCCAGCCTTGAAACGGGAGTTGGAAACTCTTCTCAGAAATACGTCTTTTCCCCCTCTCTACTGTAGAATAATTGTTACAGTGGAATTATCTATCCTTAGGATGTGTAGTAGAATTTGCAGGTTGTTTTCTGTGTGGGCGGATTGTGAGTTGACTTCGAGTTTGTTCCGGGTTTGTTTTTTTTTTGTTTTGGTTTTTTTTTTTTGAGTTTCTTAACTCTTCCCTTTTAGCCTTTTTAAAAAAAATATATAAGCATTTGAAGCTACACATTCTCCTCTGAAACATCACTTAGCTACAATTCTGCCAGTAATGATATGTGTACATTGTTTAACATCCTACTATATTGATATGTTAGGGTCCAGATACGTTTTCTTAAATATCTAAAATAAACTGGACAAAGGATTATTATCAAGAACTATTCATTTAAGAAAGTTATTTGAATACTGTCAAACCACGGTGCCAGAAACCATTGTTGCTACATAAATGAGGGGGGTTGAATCCCTTAAAGAGCTTTTAGTCTAGCAGTGATGTGGAGAAAAATGACTTAAGATTTAACATTAAGAAATATATAATTTTCAATTAAATGAAAACTGAATGGTAGAGTTTAAAAGAACTCACGTTGATACTCCTAAAATCATTGTTGCACTGTATGCTAACTAACTTGGATGTAAATTTAAAAAATAAATAAAATGGTAAGAGAAAAAAAAAAGAACTCTAGTTGATCATCTGTTCCCTGCCTTAAACCCAAAGCAAGAGAGGATATTTAATATTCAACCGAAAAACTGACCTTATCATGGCGAGTATGTATAATAGCATCAAGCCCTCAAACTATGCCAGAAGAAATCTTTTGATAACACACTGTTTTTCCTAGGTGTGAGGATGCATTAAGAAAAAATAAGAGCTTAATTGGGCCAGATCAAAAGGAGTATCAAAGGGAACTGGAGAGAAACTATCATCGCCTTAAAGAGGCCTTACAGCCTCTGATAAACCGAAAGATCCCTCAGTTATACAAGGCAGTATTACCTGTCACCTGCCACAGGTATGCTTATTTATTTTCTATTATTTTGGATATCTTCAGGAAAATGAAATCTGCTTGAATTGTTTTAATAATGAATTAGTGTAACTTTATTACATGGTTTCAGATATTGTCTCTTGAGACCTAACAAGTTAAAGTAGCCTATTGTGAATAACCCTCATAATAGAAGTCAGTTCTGTAATTTGAGAATAATAAAGTTGTGTTAGGCACACATACTAACCAAGATACAACATCTAAGTCTGACCTCCTAAGACTATTTCTTTTAAAGTCCTGTTACACTTTGTTATTTTCATGGGAGAATTAAGTAGAATGTACCAGGAACTGGGTAATTAATTTTCCTCAGCCCTAACAGTAAATAGTATACAGTATGTTCTTCTAGGTTATATTAGAACTGGTGACCTGGGGCACCTGGGTGGCTCAGCTGGTTAAGCATCTGACTTCAGCTCAGGTCATGATCTCATGGTTCATGAGTTCGAGCCCCGTGTCAGGCTCTGTGCTGACAGTTCAGAGCCTGGAGCCTACTTCAGATTCTGTCTCTCTGTCTCTGCCCTTACCCGCTCATGCTCTCTCTCTTTCTCTCTCTCAAAAATAAATTTAAAAAATTATCTTTAAAACAGGTGACCCCATGGAATATTGAGAGGGTTTCAGTATTTTTCTCCACAAATTGTGACAAATAAAATAATACCTACCTTTAAGAGGTTGTTAATGGAAATTAAATTTTAGGCATGTAGTGCTTTAACATTTTACTTTTTTAGCACCTGAATTCTGGACATGGCATGTTAACTGCCCTTGTTTTGCCTTTTGAAATCCAAATATACATACAACTATTGAATTATTGTGGCATCAATACTTGACCACCCTTTTCTTTGAACTGATAACAGTAAAGCTCTTAAACTGTACTTAGTTAATATCTGGAAGGCCTCTGAAGTTGCTTATGTGAAAACAATGTTTTGGTATAAATACATACAGCTAAGTCAAACTAGCTATTTGATCATCTGGGAATTTGTCCCTGTTCTTCAGTGATCCAATATATTTTTACATCTAGACCTCTGGGAAAAAAAAAAAAAATCAAAGAATGTCTACTAAGTGCCTGCATGTCATGTCCCCGACATGGAGCATTGTTGTAGCTCTACAATAACAGAGGAAGATGGGGGGGGGGGGGGCTTTTTAAAGTTTTTATTTATTTGAGAGAGAGAGAGAAAGAAAGCGTGGGAGGGGAGGGGAGGGGATGGGGGACAGAGGATCCAAAGCCGGCCTTCTTAAAATCCTATCTCTGGCAAAATATATTTTGCATCCACCATCTTATACTGATCTGTTTCCTCTTGAAATTCTTAGTGGGAAGCAGCACCAGTCCCCTTTACTTTGTGCTCCCCCCATCCCCTATCTTTTTGGAATTGTTGCCTTCTTGTTGCCTCGACCCACGTCAACTATTATTAAACTCCTCGGTCTAAGGTCCTGGGAAGAGAGTGCTGGGTCCCTCACATAGTCATGCCGTTTGCTAAGGCTAGTCTTGCTTTCTTCAAATCTGTAGCCCATTTCAGTGGAAACATTGTGTCCTTTCTATCTGAAGGAGCTTTCCCCTTCACACCATAATCCTGAGTTTTGCCTTCCTCTGCCATCTATTATGGTCAGTCCCCCAAGCTTTTTTAAATGTTTGCAGGCAGTTTTGCCCGGGGGGGGGGGGGGACGCTTTTTGGGGATGCTGGTGTGGTGAGCAGTGTCTAGCTTTCAAGACTGCTATTTTCCACAGAACCAAACAACCAAGCTTTGAGATTCAAAGCTGAACATGATCTTTTTGTACCTGCCCTCTTCTTTCATGGAGATCATAAGCCTCAGGGTAAACCCTGATGGCAGGAAGGATAAACAAAAGAAACCAGTTTCAGATAAAATACATTAAGAGGTATTGAAGAATATTCTCTTCACTCTTAATTTCTTCAGAACTTAGAAAATAGCATTTCCATAGAACTTGAATTTATTTTGCTGATTAACAGAATCTGGAACATTATTGTGCAGTAGGCTTAAAAGATATTAAGATAGTGGTTCCCAAAGTGTGATCTAGAACACAAAGAAGGGGGTGGGTTCCTGAGATGCTTTGAGGTTCCTATATCAAAACTAATTTCATATTAGTAACAAATACTTTTTTCACTCTCATTCTTTCATGAGTATAGTGGAGTTTTCCAGAGACTACATGCAATGTGATATTGTAAAAGATTGAATGCAGAAGCAGATATGAAAATCTAGCCTTTTAATAAGCCAGACATTAGAAGAATGCCATTCTTCTAACATTCTTACGTTATTTTTAATAAACAATGCTATTTATAGTAACATGTAATGGGTTATCTTGTAAAGTAATAATTTAAAATTTTCTTAATTTTAATTTCTAATATGGTAAATATCAATTTAGAACCCACATAAACAACCCTCGATTTTTTTTTTTAATTTTTTTTTTTTTTTTAACGTTTATTTATTTTTGAGACAGAGAAACAGCATGAACAGGGGAGGGTCAGAGAGAGAGAGAGGGAGACACAGAATCTGAAACAGGCTCCAGGCTCTGAGCTGTCAGCACAGAGCCCGACGCAGGGCTTGAACTCACGGACCGTGAGATCATGACCTGAGCCGAAGTCAGACGCTTAACCGACTGAGCCACCCAGGCGCCCCATCAACCCTCGATTTTTAAGTGTAAAGACCTAAAACCCAGAAGTTTAAGAACCACTGAATTCTTGGAATTTAACATTTTAAATAAGAAACACCTGCCCTTTTTCCCTTTTAATAATCCCAAATCTTTTTCTGAAATCTCTCCCATTAGTTCCCGTCTTATCACAATATCTAATACACTTATTGGAAAAACGAATAAAGATCAGTGGATTTGGCAAAGTGGTTACTGTAATATACTTTGTAGCGGTGTTTATAAATTAGAATATATAAGGCAGAATGTATAGGATGAACACATAACTTGAAAGTTAACTTTGATGACAAGGGCACCTGGATGGCTCAGTCAGTTAAGTGTCTGACTTCGGCTCAGGTCTTAGGGTTGGTGGGCTGGAACCCCAGACAGCTCGAAGCCTGGAGACGGCTTCAGATTCTGTGTCTCTCTCTCCCTCCCTCACTTGTGCTGTCTCTCTCAAAAATAAACAGTAAAAAAAAAAAAAAAAAAAGACCTTGGCCAAAAAAAACATTTTTAAGTTTTGGATGATAAAACTTTGAGGTAACTCTGGCAGAAAGAAGTACCGTAAAGCATATTTTAAAGGAATATACGAAAATCGTTTACTTGTATCCCTTCATTTTCTCTCCAGAGATTCCTTCAGTCGGATGAGCCTGCGCAAAATGGATCTTTGAAATAAATGCACTTGTCTTACTCATTTGAAAAGAGCCATGTATTCAACATTGAGTGTGGAAAGAAGTTAAGATCTATTGAAAGACAAGACTTGGGACTTGGAAATTCTAGCATTAATTTACTACTCATTGAAGAATGCAGTGGCCAAAACATTATCAAATGTAGATCACTGAAGTTTGAGAATCATGGCCATGGTTTCTCATGTTCTGGTAATATGCTGTTATCTTTTTTTAAAGACTCAAAAGTAATGACTCACTATACATTTACTATTATTTATACCATAGCTAATGTTAAATTTATTTACTTTAAGTTTGTATTTTTTAATTTATATTACCATTTATAGATTCATTTTGGAACCATTTTAAATGTAGTAATGCTTATTTTAAAGGTACTATTAAATATGTGAACGTTTACACTAATTTTACTGAGACTTCAAAAATTTTTGTTGACAAAAGCAGAGAATCTTGAGTTGATACAAGAACTTGTTCCAAAACTAGCAAAGTAAAAATGAAATGAAATTGACCTTTTATAGGCCAAAGAGCCCCAAGTTAAATAAATGGATGGGTAGAGACAGATATTGATAAGTGGTTTGTGAAATTTTAAAACTGGTTTCTAAGTTATTTTCCATTTAGATACTCAAAAAAGGGATTTAGAACAAATTGCAGAAATAAGTTTCTCTGATGAAACTTTTGTCTATAAATAATGATTAAAAACTGGGATAGCTGCTACCAGTGACAGTAAATCTTTATTCCTCAAATCTGATAGAAGTATGCACTTCATGACTCTCAGCAATTAACATGGAAGATTCCTGTGTTTCAGATAAACAAGCTGGTCTTTTCATAAGTCTAGTGAGCTATACTGGTAAGTCAGAAATCTGCTTTAAAGCTGTCTTAGATCACCATAAAAATGACAGAGAGCTAGTGTTTGATTTTAATCTACCAGAGGAATGAGAAGTTATATTTTTTAACACTTGTATAGATTTTACGAAGTATATGTAAAAAGTAAAATTAGCAGTTTTAGTTAAATTAAGAACTAATTTAAAATATAGGACATGAAAAACTAGGCAAAAATTTTTTTGGAGAATATTTATTTTCAATTACTTGCCAGGTTTATCCAAGAAACTACCGATTGATTTTCTGAGGAGTGTTTTGAACGATGTGTTTTTCTTTGTGTCGTTATATATCTTACAGAAAGACATTTTAAATCTATCCCTTTGATCCATAGACCATTGACATGAATCACTTAAAAACTGATCAAATACAGTGCCTTTATTCTTTAGTTGATGTTGAAACAAGATCTCAAAAAACGTCTACTTCTCCTGAGAGCATAGGAGATGGTTGACATCCTTCCTCCAGTTTACCTTTATAACTGGCAATATTATGTCACATTCATCTTGTCTACACCAATTCAAAGCCTGAATCACAAAAAGATTTTTCAGGTGAGTCAACAGTGTTGGACCAAAAGGGTTGTGAACTAAAGGAGTCAGAAAGGCATAACCTCAGAAATACATTTGAGGACAGAGGATCCACATGCACAATAAGTAAAGCCCAGGAGTCAAGAATGGAAATTCGTTAAAACTAAGGTAACAAATACTCTCATCTTTAGGGCAAGGGACGGGGAAGGTATACATAAGGGAAAGAATATTAAATAACCTGTAGGTCATTTCTCATTAAGTTATATTATGGAAGAGTTTAAAGTGTTTCACATGAATCTCAGTGACAGTATCAAGAACCCTAAAATTCCTATGATTTAACTGTCATGCAACACTATTTTCTGATTGAAGAAGAGACTTCCTCCGAGAACACTGATACAATACTGAACACATCCCAACCCTCCATATACTTCAGTTTTCTTAAAACGTTCTCATATCAAGAACTCGTACCAGTAGTTCTTAACATTAACTGTCTCTGGAGTGTGAGAGGCCCAGGCTCTGTCCTAGAACTACTCTATCAGAAGCTTATGAGTAGTGTTCAGGGGTGTTTCTTTTAAAAAGTTCCATTAGTGATTCTGAATGTAGAGTGAGGGGAGAACCATGACTTTTTGTAACACACCATCTTGTGGAAGAATGTTGAGACATGATTTAACTGTGACTAATTTATTGGTACTTGAAATGGGGGTATCAAAGTGTTATTCTAATAGTATTTGTGTATTTTTTAGAATGGTTTTTAATGTCTTAGCAAGTCATAAGGTAACTGATCATTTGCCAATTTAATATACATTTAACATGAAAATTTAACCACATTTTTGTGTGTGCCCAAAGCCTCATCTTACGGATTCCATAAAGTATGTCTACTTTAAAGGGCAACCAAGAATGCAATAATTTTTACTATAAACCTCTTTTAAGTATGACAACTTGGATGGACTAAGTTTCTCCTATTTGAAAAATCTCTTCACCTCCAACTATTATTAATTATGCATGTTTATTCTCTTCTAGGTATGTGTGTATATATACACATATATATTATACGTACATATTCTCAAGAGAACGCCACTATATTATAGCAAAAAATATGCAAAACAAATATGAGCAGTTGTACATGTAGTTGTTAAGCAGTTTAAATTTTATTGACCTCCCAGTTTTTAAAAAAAGTTAAATTTAAGGTCACACACCTCTAAATTTGATATACTATATACAGATCGTGCAGAATATGACTATGAAGAGATACAAATTAGTCCATGCCCAAAAAGATTTACTAGAATACAGAATCATTTTCATAAATACATATAAAATTCTTCTCAAGATAGAAGGGGGATTGGCTGTCCAGGTTTTCTGAGACACTTTTCAAAGTGATTCAAGGCACAAAATGTACACTACTGTGAATACACACATATTCCAGACTTTGTGCCTCTAAATACAGCCCATTAAAGATCTGGCTTCATGGCTTAAAAAACTAAAGGTACTGAAATGAGATTCTTCTTCTTAGCTGGAAACCCACAGGACCTATAAACATCATATAGATAATTACTCCAAAATATGGAGATACAAATACAAGCACTTTATTTTAAAAAGCAAACACAAAAGATAGGTGTGAATTCAAAAGTGTTTAAATGCTTCCATTTGGATAATTCAATTAAGAACCTATACAAGTTTGTTCCCAGAAGCTAATGCATCACTAGTCTCTACTATGGGAAATGAATTCTAAAAATTAACATGGTTTTCAGTAATTCAAATTTCACTATTTATATAAAAACTTTAGAGAGACCAATAATATCCAATAGCTTCAAAAGATAAGCTAGACTCTTTGATGTAATCAACTTTACCAGCTTTTGTCCAGGTCTGTTTAATATACACATAAGGAAAATACTCTATAATTTCTTATAAAATAGCAAGTAAGGAGTAGATGTAGGAGATGTAGAAGGAGAAAGAGAATTCAGAAAGTCCTTCTCTTCAGTAACTTTCACTTCAGAATCATCAAAAAGTAACCACTTTCCCTCATACTCCTTTAAACTTTGCACTACATATGAAATTTTGTTCTCAAATCCACTAAAGTTAAGGCCTGCTTGGTCACTGGATTCCTTGTTTGTATCAAATTCATGAGTCCCATTAGTACTGTTAGTCTCAGAATTTCTGTTTTCAGCAAATGCTGTATTGGCAACTTTATCAGGATTAGATGCTTTGTTGTATAGCTCATAATCTGCTTTGCTCTTTTGTCCTCCAAGAAGTCCAATAGCTTCTACATTTTTTTTGTTCAGAACTTTGCTTGGCTGTGTATTTCCACTGACTCTAATTGACATTTCTTCATCATAATTTTCAACCACATCCCTTGCTTCCTCCTCATTCAATGGTTCTGGTTTACCTATTTCACACATTTGGTCAATCACAAAATTTCCCTTATCTAGTTCTAAACTGTTAAGGTCAGTGACTTTAACAGAAGCAGTGTAATGCCCACTACTGATGGTAATGCCACTGTGCATCACAACTGCAAATAACCCATAGCTGTCGTTGGTTGGCTTTGTGCTCCATTCTTCTAGTGACAGTTTAAGAGGTGTCAGTAAAGGAGTGTTGATCTTGGAAAGTCCACCACCATAGCAATCAAACCTTTGGAAGGAAAAAAGAAAAAGTTTTCTGCAATTCCACTTTACACATTCAGTTTGACATCCAAATGTGAAACCAAGTAGAAGTCTGAATGAATCCTTAATGTTTAGTGCACACAAGAAATATTGAAGTAAGTGCTAATATTCAGCAGTTTCTATGAAGAATATATGGCATGCTCCCTTTTATTTACTTTCCTAATTTTTTAAAAGTTAATGTTTATTTATGAGATAGCACCAGAGGGAGGGGCAGACAGAGAGGGAGACAGAGTCCCTGTCAACATGGGGCTCAAACTCACAAACTGTGAGCTCACGACCTGAGCCAAAATCAAGAGTCAGATGCATAACTTAACCGACTGGGCCACCAAGGTGCCCCTTTAACTTTCCTAATTTTGTACAATGAGAAAGCCAGTGTTTTAAATGCCATTTAACTTCAAAATCCTTTAGAGAGTAATTTTAATGTGACAGCCATCTCTACCAAGATTTGGGGAATAAAAATAAACAGCAAAGAAAAAATCCACTGAAAGAAAACACTGTATGTCTTCTTCTGTAATAATAAAGTGTGTAGAGAGCTACTGGAGGCTCCCGTGCTAACTTCAAACGATTCGTTAATATGGGACGGAATAAAATCTACAATGACATGTATACATGTCACAAAGATACTTGAATTTTCTTCAAAGACTAGTTTGATTCTTGGCTTACCTTAAATATAATTTTGCCTTTTTCACCCCTCAAAAAACCTTGATGTATACAAGATCTGTTTCCTGCTTTAATCACTTCAACTTGAAACTGTATCTAGTAAGGAACGAAGATTAAAAGATATGGGAAGAACCCTAGACTATGTATTCATACCAAAAGGATTTATATTGATGCATTTTTACAAGTAAACTTAATAACAAACTTTTCTAAGGTTATCTTTATATTATGCTATTACACTATTTTGTTACTATTATAGTATTTTGAACAAAACTTATAGCAGCTCATTTTTTTTCATATAGCTTTTATTTATAATACTCACTCCAAGCCACTAGCAGCAAAGCACTTCAAATGAATAGTTATAACTTCAGGCATTTTGTCAAACAAAAGACTTCGTTCGGCTTCAGTATAATGATGGCAATTTTCACAGAAATATTTATCTTCTCCTACAATCCTCTCCACTGAAGCAAACTGTGAAATTGCCCATCTCAGGGTCTTCATTTCTGTTTTTGGCTCTGGAGAAACTACATAAGAGAATCCTTTCACTCACAAATGAAAAACCTCTCAGACATTTAAAAATTAAACAAGTTCCATGTTCAAAATTAGCATGCAATTTCATTTGACTAATCCTTCCCAAACAATAAAGACATTTTAGTTTCAGAAACTTAAGTTTATCATCCTCAACAGGACACATATCTTTTAAATACTTATACTTGGCTGGTCAAATACAAAGTATTTAGGTGACAGGGCCAGCAAAATGATGATAACCTAGTCTCTGATTCAATGTTAAGACAGACTTTTTAGTTTACACTTTAATGGCTAACTTCCGATATCTGAACAAGCCAGTCTCATGATCACTTCCCATAATGTTTCCCTACTTCTTGTCCTTTTATACTAGACAAAATACTGGCTCAAATATTGTGAACAAAAATATCCTCTGTAGCTCTAAGACTGAGATATCTAAAACTTAATAAAGCATTTCACTTCCCATTATAACATACTCTACACATCAAAATAAAGATACCATAATCTTCTAAATGTTAATTATTAACAAGTGAATCTATATGAGCAGAAAGATTTTATTATACCAGAGACACTATTTTTTTTCCCAGTAATTATACAAGCTATTATTAGACTGTGTTTTGTTGACGAAAACTACTTATTCTATCATCCATACAAGACTCCCAATTTTGCTTACTTTCAGAACTCTCCTCTACTTTGGAAAGCTCATCTTCTTGTACTGGCACACTGATGTCCTGAAAATCTTCTCTTCTTTCTGTTAAACTTTCACATTCTAAGCAACGAGTCCTTAATACCAGCTGACCTTGAAATAATTTCTCTACTAGCTCAAAACCAATTTGCTCTGCACCTAAAACAAAAATAGGAAAAATTTTCAGCTCAGCGTAGCCCAAATAACCAATATTGTTTCAAGTGTATCATGAATAAAAAGCTGACTTTTAGATCTAAACTTGCTTATTAACATTAAGAGGTGTCTTATTCATGATACATAAATTCCCTGTAAAGATCGTTTTGAAGATGAATTACTGTGGTCTCTAAAAAGGAAAGTCACAATTTTGTCACCTTAAGTCCCTTCCCAAAGAAACTCCTATAGAAACAACCCCAAAATAAGTATGACACTTTTGGTAAAAACCATCAACCACATCAATACTACACATTTTCTCTGAGAGTTGGACACAATTAGGTAGCTATGCAGTTCAACTACAGTAGAACTACTTAGTTCTCTAAAATTGTATTTCATTAAATGCAATTTCTTTCATGAGTTTATTGTCTAGTACTACAGAGGGGGTAAAATAATTCTCTTTCCATTAAAATGTATGGAATTCCCCTCATTTATAAACCATAAATTAACATGCCTTAAGATTAGTGAGATTTATACACACACATCTGAGCACAGTGGTTAAAACACCACACAGTTCACAGTGTTAAAATTTTCTTACAACTTGAACCACATTTATCTTGTTCATGTATCTAAGAGAACACTGCAGTTCTGCAGCTGTTAATCCTACCTATCAATGTCTAAGAATAAATTATACTGACCTTTGTTTATGGGCTTAACTTCATTAACATTAACGGACTTAACATTATTCCCTGGAGATTCAAGTTCACAACCATTAGTTGTGCTTTCATTTTCACACTTCCCCAAGTCCTCTTCAAGATCATATTCATTTTCTTTCGACTGTCCTTTGGATCCCTGGTTTGTTGTTATTTTCCCCAGACTACAGAATTTAGAAAGAATGCTGGGTTGCTTAGTTGCAGGCTTTAACCAATTTATTTTAACTCTTGATTTCTTTTGTGAGGGTCTTGAACTTTCATTTTCAGAAACATACTTGGGGATTATTTTAGAAGGAATCTCTAATGTATCACCTGTAGCTTTCCTTTTTGATCTGGTTTGTCTCTGGTTCTCTTCCAGTGACTGGTGTTCCTTAGAGGCTTTAATTTTTTTCTTTATGTTACCAAATTCAATGTCATTTTTTCTTTTCCCATTTCCTTTTGTGAGTTTTTCTTTGTAGTCTTCAGAATGCCTCATACTGTCCATCTCTGTGGTGTTAATACCACTCATTTCCTCCTTCTGATGAGGTTTTTCTTCTACCTTAGTAGATAATTCTACCACATTTTTTACTTCTTCTTTTTTTAGGAGTTGGCATGTTTCTTGAATGTTTCCCAAAATACACTGTAATACTTCCTGTGCATCATGCTGTAGATATCCTTCATACATAGGGTTGAGTTCCCTATAAATAAAAATTTCCATTTCATCTATTCTAGTTTTCAAGATAGAATATAAAAAACACATCCTTTCTATAGAGAAATTAATTCATTTACAGGGGTATCAAATTATTTTAAAAACCTGAAAACATTTATTCAACTAATTTGAAACTTCTTACCTAAACTTGTAATTAAAAATAAAAACAAATTTTACCTCATATTCATTATCACAAATACTAGTAACAGCTAGTATTTGTATAGTTTACCATGTACCAGGGTTTATTCAAGATGCTTTTTATATTAGATGTAGAACATAATTCTCACAATAACCCTATAAGGTAAGTACTGTATCACCATGATTTTACAGATAAGGTAGCTTGCCCAAGGTCAAAGAGATGCAAAGCCAGGATTCAAACCTGCTGTTGGCCACCATGCTATATTGCCCATTAACAAACGTATAACAATTACACGTAGGTCTATTTTTTTTTTTACTGTTAAGTAATCTCTACACCCAATGTGGGGCTTGAACTCACAACTCTGAGATCAAGAGTCACGTGCTCTACCAACTAAGCCAGGCACCCCTCACCTAGGTCTATTCTTTAAAAAGTTACTTAGTTTTAAGATTTACCCTGTAACATTAGGTAAGGCTATTTATATATTGGATAATGTTTCATTTAAGACAATACAAAAAAAATCTAATCCAGTGACCTAATAGTTATGCAAACACATACAACAAAACTGGAATATTTGGTATTCATAGTTCTAATGCATAATATATTTTGACTAAAAACCTACAATTCCTAGTCTGAAATCTCTTAGGACCAAATCTGAGAATTCACTAATTTTCAGATTAAAAAAATACATATGGCATGTAATAAATTTATTTTAACCCAAGGGGCAGTATCCCATAATTAAACATATTACTATTCCTATTTAAAAATGTGAGTATTCACATTATAAATAAAAATGAACAAAGACTATTAATAGCCTCATACCAATTCACATCTAATGAATTTAGTACCAAACTTACAAAAAGATTTCTAATTTCCAGAGCCTCTGGGATACCAGTGAGTATAGGATCTGTAGTTTCTATTTTCCTGGCCCTTCACTCCCCCTATTTGTTCCCATATCACTCTCCCCCAAAGAAAGCAGTAAGCTACTAAGTTGGAATCCTAAAATTATAGGCACAATACCTGAGTGTGTTAAGCAGTCGCCTTGGCTGAGTAGCAAGTTCATCAGTGTATTTCTCTGGATTTAAGAGAAAGCTAGCCTGAAGCTGTTCAACTGAAATGATCAAGGACTGTAAACTGCATATGAGTTCATAACTTGCCAAAGAATCTTCTTTACAATTTCCCTGTCAAGAAAGAAACACACAAACCATTATTTTTATTTATGAACAAATTAAGTACCTTCCCCTTTTCTTGTGTTTCACTAGACAATACTAGCTTTGCTAAATTTAATTTCATTCTAACACTAATTCTATAGAGGTATACAAACTTTAAACAATTTTGAGTTTTTGATTATTTTCAATTACAGGGAAGATAATGGTTTTCTGACTGTGTAAATCAAAGGTTGTGAGTGAATTTGAAAACACAATATATAAATAACAGGAGATACAAGGGCATGATAAACTGTGACTGTGATATACAATGTTTGTTGGTAAGAAATAAATTAGAGGGCAAGAGAAGACACTGTAAAAGATGATAACCTAGTTAGCTAACCTACAAGAATGGAAAAATTGCCTTTCTTAAAAACACAGGATACTAAGAAATTCCATTTCAGAGAACTAGTCTGTTATCCTCCTCCCAAATCCTGTGTTTCTATTACTTTTTAATTTCTAAGCAAGTTAATTTCCATTACTTTACTTTTTATATATTTTCTGTTCTTTTATTTTTTACCTTATCTTTTTGATTGGCTTCATCTTTCAGGGCTTCTTTCTTCCTTGAAATAATGTTAAATAAGTGCTTCACTCCAGATTTAAAACCAGGACAAAAATATAATACCTATAAAAAGTAAGACTGTCTGAGTGTTTACTGAACAAACAACAATGTAACTAAAACCATTAAAGTACTATGTTTTTTGTAGAGCATTTTAAAAATTTTTTCAAAATTTTTATTTGAGAGAGAGCGTGCGAAAAGGGAAGGAGGGACAGAAGGAAACATAGAATCTGAGCTGTCAGCACAGACCCCGACGTGGGGCTTGAACTCAAGAACCGCAAGATCATGACCTGAGCCAAAGTCAGACAACCGACTGAGCCACCCAGGCACCCCTGTAGAGCATTTTTAAATGTGCATTAGTTAAAATTCTGAAATTAATACTGTGTCAAAAATTGTTTTATATTTCATCATAGTAGCTCACTGTCTTCCCTCACTGGCAGCAAAGCAGTGAGCCCAGGCACATATTGCTAGGATGTAGGGTTCTAAGAGTACAATATAAAACAGAGTTCCAAAGGTTAAAATACACATCACCATAGTACTAGGAATAAGGCAGGAAAACCAAGGATTTGTCATCTTCCAGTTAACCAATGTCAATTCAATTTTGCTAGCCCAATTTTATTTAATATATTACTTTCTCTTACCCCAAAGGACGCTGGTAACATGCAATTTAGAATCATTACTTTAGTCCATTCTAGTTCATTTACAGTCAAAGACCATATGGACAATTAAAATACTCCACTCTGGGGCGCCTGGGTGGCGCAGTCGGTTGAGCGTCCGACTTCAGCCAGGTCACGATCTTGCGGTCCGTGAGTTCGAGCCCCGCGTCAGGCTCTGGGCTGATGGCTCGGAGCCTGGAGCCTGTTTCCGATTCTGTGTCTCCCTCTCTCTCTGCCCCTCCCCCGTTCATGCTCTGTCTCTCTCTGTCCCAAAAATAAATAAAAAACGTTGAAAAAAAATTAAAAAAAAAAAAAATACTCCACTCTGAAATTCTCAAACATTAAATGTTACATCATGCTTTGCCTACTAAAGCTTTATTATGTAGCAAAATCCTCAACTTACCTGAAGTATACTATTAAGATAACAAGTATTGCCAAGATTATTCAGTCCCACAAATGGTAACAAGTTTTCTTTCTTCTCACAGTTTATAGGTGAGGACTGTGCTGCAGGAACAACTTGATCACTATAAAATATAAGCAGAGAGAGGTATTATGAAGTATAGTATCTTAAAGAAACAAAGTGGAACGAACACTTCCTTAGATATAGTCTTTTCCCAAAAATTGTATGAACTGAGATATGGATTTTATTCAGGTGACACTTTTCTAAGAAATCTATACAGGTGCAAAAATTGCTACATACTCAGAATAAAAGTTTTATAAACATTTTAAAACCATTATACACAACAAGCCTCAATTCCATCCTGAGCTATTAATCCCATTTTAGAGAGTAGAAAATTGAGGGACTGGTACTGTGATTAGTTAAACCTACATAATTTTTAAAAGTAGTCTAACTCTGGGGCGCCTGGGTGGCGCAGTCGGTTGAGCGTCCGACTTCAGCCAGGTCATGATCTCGCGGTCCGTGAGTTCGAGCCCTGCGTCAGGCTCTGGGCTGATGGCTCGGAGCCTGGAGCCTGTTTCCGATTCTGTGTCTCCCTCTCTCTCTGCCCCTCCCCCGTTCATGCTCTGTCTCTCTCTGTCCCAAAAATAAATAAATAAATAAAATAAATAAAAAATAAAAAAAAATAAAAGTAGTCTAACTCTGAACAGAAACCTGGAAATAAGCTATGACAATATCTAGGAGAGGATGCACCACCTAAGAGGTCAGGTTCTGGTAAAAGGAAAGAGTAGATAAAGAGAATTACACAGTTGTCCTTCACTTTAAAACGAATTGTTCAAGTTATTCTTTTACCTTATTTTAACAAATAGTAGGTCCTCACAGAATTTTTATTTTATAGCAGCTAGCTACTACCCTGGCACCTCAAAGTGTTTATAGGCATGAATGCTGGTAAACATAAGGTTCACATCTCCTAAACTGATTACTGGGAAATATTAGGAAATTACACATGGGACCAAACCCATTTTAGTCATATAGCAGTGTACCTATTTGTTGAATAGCGAGCTAGTATAGACTCTAATTACAACTATACGTAAGCATTCCATTTTGTTCAGATTTCAATCACTAAAGGATTTGCACCAAAAGATTTATTTTTATCTTATTGGCAACTACATGCCAATAGGTTTGATAATTCATACACTAGGTTGTCAAGTCTTCTGAACCAAAAAAAAAAAAAAAAAAAAAAAACCACCCCAAATCACGTTATTTCTTTACCCTTACACAGAATGTGTTACATTACAAATAAGTTTAAATTGAAAAATAATTTTAGCCAACAAATATTTCTCCAAGTCAATCTAACTGGCTGACCATCAATGTTAATGGGTTAACATTATGGATGTGATCCTGTGCTGAGCCAGCCAGTTTTGCTGTTTCTAAATTTTTTTTTAACATTTCATTTTTTGAGAGACAGGGAGAGCGAGCCGGGGAGGGGCAGAGAGAGAGGGAGACACAGAATCTAAAGCAGGCTCCAGGCTCTGAGCTGTCAGCACAGAGCCCGACACACGGGGCTCGAACTCGTGCACTATGCACTGTGAGATCATGACCTGAGCTGAAGTCAGATGCCTAACCGACTGAGCCACCCAGGCGCCCCCCCCCCCCTTTTTTGGACGATTATTTACAGTTTTGCTGTTTCTACTATACACTGCTAGGTTTGTCTCACTGCTGTGTGTTTTTGCCTCCATAGACTATCAGATCAGAATGGAGGTATCAAAGTTCACTGCTTCTTCACTGATACGGAATTTTAAAAGTACCGAAATATACTTAAGATACATACATTTCAGATCCTCTATATTCAGAAGCTTTTTCTTCATTTTCTTGAGAATCTGTGAAATCCAAGGCTCTCTTAGTTTCCTTTTTCTGAAAAAACTTCAAGGAAAGTCTATTTTTTTTGGATGGGCTACCTTTTGAAAGCCCATTACTTTCACTAGGTATGACACCAGGCATTTTCTCTTCAAATCCCAAGGAGTTGACAAGAATTAACTTATACAAGGATGTTGTAATCACCAATCATATCTGTTAATCACAGAAAAGGTTTCATTATTTTCAATTATCAGCTGTAGGCAGTAAGATCATTAAATTTTGAAAATTACCAAGGAATGGTACCAATTAGATCTTCACATTTGAAAACCCAATGCTTGATCAATAACAGGCACTCAATGTTTATTGCTTAAACGAAGGAGCTTGTCATTTGTCCTTAGCTTTCTTAAACAAAAATATCAGATACTGAACTTTTATTATTTATTAGCCTACGAGATTAAGGGTCACACCACAAAATACCCCCATTTGAGTAGACCTACGGTAAAGCAGTATTGACTAAGAAGTTAATTTTTATTTTAATTTATTCATTCGGAAAACACTGAGCAACAACCATCTCTAATTCTAAAGCACGAGGTAAAAAAGAAAGGGATGAATGGGAAATTAAGAGTGCTGGAAGTGAAGGAGTCCTCCCTCCAAAGCCTTTTCTAGTTATTAATATGAATACATGAAATAGTCTCTAAAAAAGCTTATATAAAATGTAACTTGCACAAGTCACTATGTTGTACACCAGAAACTAATGTAACATTGTGTGTCAACTGTACTCCAATAAAAAAATATAATTTGGATACAAGCAAAGGCATAGATCTGGTTTTCAATTATACCTAAAAATTTGAGTGAAAAGTAATAAAAGATGCAAAGTTGAGAAAATGGTGCAAAGAACTGCTGCACTTTGTGCTACCAAACTGTTACTGACTAGACACAATATACTGATTTTCCAAAACTTCTTTTAAACTATAAATTTTGTTAAATGCTCCCTTGAGTAGAAAAAAAGATTTTACCTTTTTAAAACTTTTTTCACTGTTAAAACTTTTGGATGAAAACCCCCCCAGCAGTATTTATGGTATTTATTTTATACACACGTCCTATTTTCTTAAGATATCGGGGGGAGGGGGGAGGGAATTATCTGGGGTATTAGAGCACAAAACCTCAGCAATGATTGCAATACAGACACAGTAATAGGATGAACAGAGAAACTAACAAAATTCAAACTCCATCTTTACTAACAAGCATTTCACTCCACTGTCTCTGATCTGGGAATTCGCAACATTGAACTCGGTTGTGAAACCACACTTTTGAGACTAAACTCAGGAGTAACTGCAAAGTTGACCAATTTCCCCATCCCCCTCCCTAACTCAATTTACCCTCCTAGCCACTTATTGCTACTGATGGAAAGCTATCACGAACGACAAACCAGCCTACGCGAAGTTGTCAGGGATCTCTAAGCATTAATGATTCTCGTAAAAGATTTTTCCTGGGAGCCAATTCTTATAAATGATGTAAAGTGGATTCTCTAAGACACCGAGTAGTAACCGGACTTAAATAAGTAGAAGAAAAAACGACCAAGCAGTTGAAATAACGGATAGATCCTAAGCAATTAAACCCTCCTGGCTCCCTCAAATCACTAACCATTTAACGTTGCTGAAAATACCACATTTTTACCAGATGCCGTATCTTACACCATTTCTCACTCCTGGCTTTATTACTGGAAAAACTAAAACGTTTCTCCTAGAAGTCTAAATCAAATGTCACAGAAAACACAATAAAGCGAACATTAGATACTCTTGAACAAATGACAATATGAACATTCAGTCCCACTAGTTTCAAGTTCTTCCCTTTATAAGACGACAGCACTCAATGCCAGTTTTTCACGAAAAACGTAAAACAAGGATAACATCCTCGACAAAGGCTTAAAAACACGTGGCTTTCTAAATACTTCTGAAAAAATTAAGTTACAGTGCGCGATAAAATTTAGCAATTCCCGACACCGGACAACGTGAGTGAAAACATGCTCTCCCTACGCCGCACCTCTAGGAACGAAAAGTGAAAAGGCGAGGCTGTGCTGCCGTCCGTGCCGGTCAGACACAGCCCTGGGTCCTGCGGGAGGCTGGCCGGTGGCGACTCCGGCCCGCACCGCAGCTCCGGGCCCCTCGCCCGCGGAATCGGCCTATTGACGCCCAGCCCGCACCTGCCTCCCCGTATCCCCGCGGCGGCAGGAGGGGCGCCCCTCCCTGCCACCGGTGCCCAGAGGGCTCGACTGGCAGCTCCGCAAGGGCGCAGCAGCGAAGCGGTCCCGGCGTCTCCCCCCGCCACCCCCCCGCGGATCCGACGCCGGGGTCCTAGGGCGACCCCCTTGGGGGCCGGCCGAACTTGTCTCGGCGCCCAGGCACCGGCCTCTCCTCCCCAGGCCCTCCTTACCTGGTCATGGCCCAAAGCACGGTCCGCGGCGGTGACGCCCCGAGTCCAGCCGGGATGTATGTGGGTGCGACAGGTGAGCCCCTGCCCCGAGCCCGCGGGGGCCCCGACCCAAGGAAAAGCTGCCCGGATTGCCCTCCCCGCAGGGGAGTGACCATTCGCTCTCAAGAGCGGGAACCCGGGCTGCCGCTCGGTCCTGCCCTGCGCCGGCACCAACTACATCCCCGGAGCGGCGCCCGCCCCCGCCCTCCCCCGCCCCGGGATGGCGAGGCGCGCCAGAAGTAGTCCCGCTCGCCAAGCGCCTGAACCGCTAGGGTCTTTCCCACTCCAGCACCGAGGGGAACTTGGCGCGTTTTCCTCAGTCTCAGGACCCCCGTGTTTTAGCCTCCGCCCGCGCCAGCACTGCGATTGGAGGTGGCGTCCTTCGAAAGTGCCAGTTCTAGTCTCCACGCTGCAGGGACGCGAAAGGCAAGAGCCGCCTCGCGACCGCCACTCGCCCCCCTGCCACGCACGGGGTCCGGAACCAGCTGGAACGGTAGTTTTCCCAAGATCCTAACGGGTTCTGCAGTTTCAAACAGCGCAGGCAGCGTCGGGGGCAGCTCGCGCGGGTCCTCGCTGAGGGCGCGCGCTAGGTGCTGGAGGCCTGGCTGGCGGGCTCGAGCCTCACACCCTTTTTTTTTTTTTTTTTTTTTAACCATTCGTGCGCGCGAGTTGAGGAAAGGCGTACGGGTCGGGAGACGGGACAGAGAGAAGATGGGACGGACTCCTTCCTCGGGAAGACGACGCTAGGTGCTCAAATCCACCAATCTGCGATGAGCAATCCCCCAAACCTTGTCTCCCACCACCACGCTGAAGGAGCCAATCACAAGTACCTAGACGAAAGCAAGTGGGTGGGCGGAGGAAGTCCAGCCAATACCAAAAAGAAGACAGGAGGACTCCACCAATCATTGCTGGATATGCAGAGTACCCTTCAGGAGCGGTCCACTCCTTCCGCTCTCATTGGCGTTCGAGTGCGCGCTTTCGCTGCCGACTGTTAAATCTCGCTCCGCGTTTTGTGAATCCTTGACGGTGGGACGCCTCCGCGGGTGCGGTTTCCGGAGTGAGGCCCTCACAATAAGTCCCGCCCCCCTTTCTTGCGTACACATTCGGGCGGGGTTACTAGGGAGACTAGTTTCGGAAAATGGCTGACCGGTGTGCTTGGTGCTCGGTGCCTGGGCTTTCTGATCGGAATCGCAGCCCCAGCCCCGGGACCATCCAATAGAAACCAGCGCTGTCGTGGATAACAGCGTATTCTCAACCGTATACGGTAGCGCTGAGGCTCCTTCCTCAGCCCTTCCACGCCTCATTTTCTCCCGTTTACTCCTTTCCCTTCCCGTCCAGACAAGGAAACGAAAAGAGCACTTTAAGGCCCAGCTCCGGCTGCGGGTGCTGGAAAGTGTTTCTGCGCGAGCCCTTACTTGGGGCTCAAATGCGGCGAGCCAGGCCTTACCTGATTTTTGCTTCCTTTTGTTAGTATGCTTACCTTAGTGAGGTGACCTCGCAAAGCAAGTTAAGCAGGATAAGTTCAGTTCAAATGCATTTAATCAAGCTTGTTTTTAGGTGCCTACCAAGTTGCAAGGCATTTTTCAAGGCGCTACGGACACGGCGTGAATGAAATGCATTCCCTGCTCGAAAGGAGCTTTACATTCTAGAGAGGGGCAGAAGTTAAAATGATAGGACATAATGAGTGGTAGAGAAAGGAGATAGAGAGTGGACAGTTTTAGATACGAGTCTGGAAAGACCTCTTTGAGTTGACATTTGAGCTGAATGAAAGTGGAGTGAGCCTTGGAGGAATCTCAGGGAAGAATGGTTCAGGCAGAGAACAAGTTTTTAAAAGTCCAAGCTTCATATGCATATACTGGAAAGAAGCAAGTAGGCTAGGGTATTTAGAGCAAAATGAGCCTAGATGTGATGACTGTGGGAAATGAGAGTAGTGACATCTGCAGGGCTCTGATTAAGCAGGGTAAGGAGATGGAATTCATTGGATGGTTTTGAACTGGGCAGTGGCATAATTTGTAAAGTGGCTGCTTATGGTGGATAGATTGTTGACCTTCAAACATGCAAGCAGGAAAGTTAGCTAGGAGGCTATTTCAGACTTCCAGGAAATAAATTATTTGGCTTGCAATAAGGTGGCAGTAGAAATGTTAAGAACTGGTAGGATTCTGGATGTATTTGGGGTTTTGTTTTTTTATCCTGAGAGAGATCCAGCAGGGGGAGAGGGAGAGAGAGAGAATCCCAAGCAGGCCCTGTGCCACCAGCACAGAGCTGGATGCAGGACTCCATCCCAGGAACCACAAGATCATGACCTGAGCCAAAAGCAACCGTCAGATGCCCAATTGATTGAGCCACCCAGGCTCCCCAGTTCAGAATATATTTTGAAGTAGAGTGAACAGGATCCCTTGATAGATTGTAACAAAAAAGAGACAAAAATGACCAGGATTATTTTTTCCCCAAAGCAACTGGATAGTGGTTGGCCCTTGCTAAAATGGGGAACATTAGGTAGCAGTGGGTTTGTTGTGAGGTGACATTGTTCTCACACACTAAAACTCAGATGCCTATTTTAAATAGAAGTTGAGCCAACAGCAAGGTTGGAGCTGAGGGGAGAATTTAGATCAAGTGATATAAATTTAGGAGTCACCAAATGGTATTTAAAATCACAAGACTGGAAGAAATCACCTAGAGTGGAAATCTTTATCCTAAAACTCTGCAGAGCATTGATGACCATTTCCCTTGCCCAGCCAAGAATCCTAAATCCAAGTAACTGCCTCTTAATTTACCCATCTTAGAATCAACACCCATAACAAATACTCATTTTAAGAGTGAGACTTTAGGGGCGCCTGCGTGGCTCAGTAGGTTAAGCCTCCAACTCTTGGTTTCAGCTCAGGTAATGATCTCATGGTTGGTGAAATCAAGCCCTCATTGGGCTCTGTGCTGATAGCTTGGGTTTCTCTCCTCTCTCTCTCTCTCTCTCTCTCTCACTGACTCTATCTCAAAAAAAAAAAAAAGTGAGACTTTAAAGGTCCTAATCACTGAATTTATACAAAGAACAGTATGACATGTTCATACTGAACATAAAGTTCAAAGTCACTGCCTAAAGAGAAATTAATGCTGCTATCACTTGGTAAAATAAGCTCAAAGTTAGGGTTTGAGCTACTTTCAAGGGATTAATAATTCCTATTTGAGAGCAGAAAAGAAAGCAGCCCAACTCATTTTGAAGCCAGTATAACCCAAAATAGACAAGGACGGAACTAGAAATATAATTATAAGTCAGTCCCTTAGTTTGCCATTGTGTATCATGGACTAGACAATTTCATTCTCTAGTACTAGCAGAATCATTGCTACTTTCAAACTCTACCAGGATAGGTAACCAATTCTAGTTTCCTATTATAATTTTCCTAATTCTAGTTCTCTTTTTTAATTTTTTTTAACGTTTGTTCAATTTTGAAAGAGAGAGAGAGCATGTGGGAGCAGGGGAGGAGCAGAGAGAGAGGGAGACACAGAATCTGAAGCAGGCTCCAGGCTCTGAGCTGTCAGCACAGAGCCCAACGTGGGGCTCAAACCCACGAACTGCAAGATCATGACCAGAGCCAAAGTCGGACACTCAACCAACTGAGCCACCCAGCCACCCCTTCTCTTATCTTAACTGAGATCCTATTGTCTGCAGCCACCATTCTTCCTCTATGATACATAATATGAGTCAAGATTCAGTTGAAGAGAATAGAATCCACTCCCCTGGTATAAGCAAAAAGAGCATTAAATACTTGGGAGTGTTGATTAAATAGACTCAGATTAATTTTCAGGAATGAGTCCCAGAGTCTTCACAGAACTGGCCACCGAGGGAAAGATGACTCTTTTATGATCAGGAAATGAAAACTCCTGAACTGCATTGCTCCTGCAATACCTAGGAACCACGACCATCAGAAAGCTGCCCGTGTTGCCAACTCCGGAACCACACTACACACACTGTGATCTACTCTTGCACAATACATGTGTTCAGTCCTGAATGTTAGAGCCCACAGTACTAGTGGCTAGATATTGACACCTCTGCTAATGCTGCTCCAGAAATACCAAAACCTCCATAACTGTGCTTGTCAATAGCAAGAGCGGAAGCCCATGGATGCATAGCAGGCTTGGTGTATCTGGCAATATAACTTATGCAAAAATGTAAAAGGTCTCTGATCCTTTTCCTTTCACTCAGTACTATGTGGGAGAAATTACAGCTCTAGTTCTTGACAAGATATAATTTTTAAGCCCAAAGACTCTTATTTCCTGGCTTCCATGTGCAGTGCAACTACCTCACTCTTAATGACAGCTACCTTGGGGGCATCTGAAACAAGGGGACTTAACAGGTGGACAGCATTCTTAATCCCATTTTTGTCAGCCTTGTATGGCTGAACGGCAGGCACATTTCCTTGCAAGGCTTTTACTCACAGGCAGTTCCTGTGTGCTTTGACTTAAAGGTATAAACGTAGTTGGTATTTTTTCAGCCCTTCCAAATTATAGAACTCTTAATCCACTTAGATTATAGACAGAGATCCCCTCTTAGGAAAGCTGAATACCTTTCCATCCCTACTTGCAGATTGACTAGCTCTGGCCTGAGTTAATCTCTCAAAGAACTTTGCTGAAACTGGCAAAAATTTAAAGCCAGCGAATACCAAGTTCTATAAATTTTACCAATTATTTCCCTCATATTACAAATATCTTGCAACTGGACAGTAAGGGTCACCAGTTTTCCATGTGGCAATATCTGAGTCTTTACCACACATTGCCCTAATGCTTCCACTAAAGTGACAGTTCATTTATTTTAAGGTCATGTAATGTGCTGTAGGAAGTTTATAGGGCTCAAATTCTGCATCAGATAGGAATAGGTTAATCTATGAGAAACAGAATATTTTTTTAAGTGTCCTTAGCCAAGATGCACATTTATTTCTTCATCACATAAACAGAGTGCAGAAGTAGGAAGTCTAATTAGTGGTGATTCCATGACCATCAGGGACCTAATTTCCTCCATTCTTAACATGTGTGGCTTCTACCTTCTGGTCCAGATGGCTACTTAAGTTCCAGCCATCTTGTCTACATTCTAATAAGCAGAAAAGAGAAAAGGGGCAAGATGATCATGCCTCCTCCCTTGAAAAATACTTCCTGGAAGTTGTACACACCACTCCTGCTTACAACCCATGGGCCAGAACTAAATTTATTCTCCGTGTCTGTATGTCCAGTAAGAGGTCATAATCAAGGAAGAAGTATACAATTGATATTGGAGGACAAATATTCTCTGCTATGCTTCTCCTTTCCTGATTCAATAAAAGATTTCCCTGAGCGCCTGGGTGGCTCAGTAGGGTAAGCATCTGACTCTTGATGTCGAGATCTTGTGGCTGTGAGATTGAGCCCCACCTCTGGCTCTGCGCTGAGTGTGGCACCTGCTTGGGATTCTATCTCTTCCTGTGCCCCTCTCCCACTCGCTTCCTCTCTCTCTCTCTCTCTCTCTCAAAATAAAAAACTTAAAAAAAAAAAAAAGATTTCTCCAGGTGGGGGAGCAGAAGATTAAAAAAAAAAAGCGTATTGTTGGTTCTTTGCAGAAGAGGATGTGCTCGATAACTATGTTTGCCCTAGTAGTAGATATGGACATGATGCCCAGAACACCCTTCAAGGAAGGACTTGCTCCCAAGCTGCGGGGACTATCTCCAATTGTCAGCTCCATCAGGGTCTACTTCAGCTGCAGAGAGAAGCCTTGCCCAAGGTTATGACATTTCCACGGCAGCCAATATTGGGTGATTGCACAAGACTGGAATAGAAAGGCTCAGCCATTAGGGCCCACCATGGGACACCTCTGATGTATGATATTCACTCTGGAGCTTCTGGGCAGGTTGTTCAAAGCTTTATTACACCTGTATTAGAATTTGACTTCTTTCTCTGCCCAGTCCTGCTTCCTCTCCCTTCCTTCCTTATCTTCTATGCTCTGTCCCAGTGTCTGCTTCCCAAGAACCCTACCTGTGATAACTGGTACCAGGATTGGTTGGAGAGAGTAGACAATAAGATGGAATTTGGGAGATGGATTATGGACCACCTGCTGATGAAGCACAGGCAGCCTCTGGCACAAGGTGATAGTCCAACTGGGGTGATAGACCAGGTGGAAGGGAACACCAGAGGTGTGACATTTCAGGCATTTGAGATATTTGAGGTAAAAGTAAGAGTGATAAGAATAACAGAACTGGATGGCTATTACTAAGCTCCACTGGTTACAGAAAAATAATGAACAACTGAGGATAGGTAATAGGCAATTGCAAGTGAGGAATGAAAGCCAGAGAACCTCATTATTGTACACACACAAAAAAGGTCTCATTAGCAGGGAAGGGGTGGAGAATGACAAGCAACAAGACTCAAACTTTAGAGTGGCTAAAATATGGTTAAATAACCAAAAATGGCAGGTCTGTTGTGCCAAGGTCAGGGCCATGATTGAGAAAACCTAGCATTCCAACACATGGAAGGGACATCTGGGTGGTGCTCCTAAAGATTTTCAATCCTCGGGCTCCTCAGATGCCTAGTGACTGTGGCTCACTCCTCCCTACCAAGAACTATCACTTTCCTGTGCTAGAAGACTTTGCAGAGGCTTCTAACTGGAAGGCAACATGTTTCCCCCTCCCGTGGTAGGACCCCCCCCCCCCCACCGCCCCACCACATACACACACAAATCTTCTGGCCACTAGGCCTATAATTAGGGCTTATAGCATAACCTAGTTGAGAAGTGCTGTGCCTAATAATGGAGGTAAAGGACTATTCCCCAAAAAAGATGTAAGACCTAACCAGCATGTACCACTAGGAGCTTGGGGACTATGCATGGGACTGGATTCACAGAAGGCTTGATAAAGGAGGCCAGACCATAAAATGGGATAGGGAGAATTCTATTGATGCTGGAGCACTCTCCCAAAATATTTAACATCCTGGCCAGGGTCTCAAGAGTTGTGTGAACTCACTGCTGTGATGGCTCCTAGAAGGATGAAAAACAAAAACAAAAACAAAAAACAAAAACAGTGACTTTGACTAAAACTGAAATGCCAGAAGTGCTAGGGCAGGTAGGTAGGACATGAAAAGATTAAAAGGCTCAAGGAAGTGAATATGTTAGAATGGATGTGCTATGTACAGCCCAAAGGTTATGATAATTCTGTTCTGAAGGACAGCTCAGAGGCCATTTATCAAGGCCATAAAGAATGCATTGGTTCAAAGGGCAGGAATACCACTCAAAACTTGTGGTGACTCTCTGCAAGTCATGGCTGAAGGCAGTAAAGGCCTCTAGAACCTGGTTCACTGATAGCAATGCAAATGCCAGGACCCCAAAGGAGTAGAGGCCAAGTGGCAGTGCTCAATGACCAGAAGCCAGGAAATTACAAGTATTATAATGTGGACCTAACCCACACAGTTATGGAAATGGTTAACAGGACACGGTATCCTTAGGGGCAAAACAGGCAGCCAACAAAGGTCCTATTTAGTTTGTATCAGCAGAAGAAAAAATCAAGGATAATGACCAGGAGACTAAGATCCTTCATTCAATAAAGTCAACCACTGTTCCTTAATCCATTTGCACACCTGAGTTAGTTTATAGACCTGGAATCCACTGACTGAAGAAGGCCTCAGGAGGAAGGACCCTATTACATTTCAAGTATAAATGGTAATGATTTTCCTAGCCCATCCCCAAAGTATCTTTTGTCATTTACCTTGGTAATTGTACCTTGAGGAAATGGGAATACCCAGACATTTCAAGGACTGTTAGACACAGGGTCTGAATTGACATTGATACCCAGAGACCAAAAGCATCATCATGACCCTGTTAGAGTGGGAGCATAGAGGCCAGTTAATAGATGACAAGGTCTGGCTCAGAGTGGGTCCCTTGGGTATGTGGTCTCACCCAATGGTCATTTCCCCAGTCCCCAAACTATAATGGGATTCACGTATTTGACAATTGGTACAAACCCCTTGGGATGTTTGCCTGTGAAGTAAAAAAGCCATCATAGTGCAGAATTCCAAGTTGGGGTCTCTGAAATAGCCCCCCCTCCCCAGCCAACCATGGCACCAGAAGTCAAAATAATACTGTATCTCAAGAAGGGATGGCTGAAATTAGGGCCACTCTTAGGAGTTTAAAGGATACAGAGTTGCAGATTCCTATCATAGCTCCGTTTAACTCATTATGTGGCCGTGCAAAAAATAGATGGTCTCTGAAGGACGACAGCAGATTACTGTAAAGCTCAACCAATTAGTAGGTCTGATGGCAGCTGCCGTGCCAGATGTAGTGCACTTGCTAAAGTAAATTAATACAGCCTCAAGTATTTGGTGCACATCGTTGATTTAGTGAACGCATTCTTTTCTATTCCAATCATAAGAAAGGATCAGAAACAGTTGGCATTCCCACAAAACAGACAAAAGTACACATTTACAGTGTGGCCCGGGGCTATGTTAACATTCCTATCCTGTGTGATCAAAAAAACCCGAAAGAGATCTGCACCTTCTGGATATCCTGAAGCGCATCCCATAATCTCTGACATCAATGACTTCCTGCTGATTGGGCAGGATGAGCAAATTATGCTGTAACAATACCGGGAGAATTAAAAGACTAGAAGTGCACATGTGTGGTGGTAGAGTGCAGAGGAATGTGCAGAAGAAAGCTGACTCCTTGCCTTTCGTATCAAGAAGTCAGTAGATAATGGCTGACGGAAAAACCAAGAAGTAGAAATATGAGCATGTTATTTAGATAAGTGGAGGTAAATACCAAAGAATCAGCTTAAAGTTGAAAGTAGTTGCCTTGAGGGAAATGAAGTCTTGTTGGAAGCATTTAACTCTTTAAGTCAGGCACATGTATAACTTTGAAAAAATTTAAAAACTAATATATATATTATATATATAATATATGCATATATTATATATTTATAAATATATATATATATTACACACACACACACACATATTTAAGCACAGTAAGTGAATTATTTACTGATTTCATCTCCTGGGAAAGGAGCAAATAGAGCAAATAAGCTCAACAGGAACAGATTATTTGAGATTGGAATGACCGTTCTTCCAACCTCACCTTCTGGGTGCTAGTTAAAAAAAAAAAAAAAAAAAGGCTCAGTATGTGAACATTTGGCTGTAATCCAGCATCTTTAGTAACCACAAAAGGCAACCAACCTCAAAACAGCTAGTAAAACCACCATTCAGTAGTTCAATTTAAATAAATGATTCTTTCCACAAATTAAAGTCTGTTTAAAAGGTAAAATCCACTTGGCTTCAAGATTTAAAATTTTTGTTTCCCAATCTACAGCCCCAGGGTCAGGTGGAATGACTTCCCTTGCCTATTCAGGGAATGCCTTGCTCCACTTCTTTAATGTTTGGTAACAATTTAGTAGAGGAATGTCCGGTAAGGGGGTGGGTGCTGTGGGGGTAGCAGGAAGTCTCAAGAGCCTATTTATATTTCACGGAAAGGGAGTCTTGTCTTTCTCATACCATTAAGATTCTCTTATCCTTTGTATATTTAACCCATCCTGAAGAGAGATCTACAGTTAAACTTCAATATTTTTTCTACTCTGAATAAAGTTTACTTTAATAAAGTACTAAGTACTTGGAGAGGAAATAAATTCCAAGAGAGTATCATTATGAGTATTACTATGGACTCATGGCTTTTTATAGTCTTAACATGTTTTAATTAAGTATAATTCTGATTGGATTTTTGAAGCAAATAAGATTCCTGTTTTAACCCGTGGGGACTCCTTTTAAACAGGCTTCCAGGTCTCTGAACATTTTTTTTTAATGTTTATTCATTTTTGAAAGAGAGAGAGAGAGCATGAGTGGGAGGGGCAGAGAGAGAGGGAGACAGAATCCAAAGCAGTCTCCATGCTCCGAGCTGTCAGCACAGAGCCCGATGCAGGGCTCAAACTCACAAACCACAAGATCATAACCTGAGCCGTAGTCGGATGCTTAACAGACAGCCACCTAGGCACTCTGGTCTCTCAACATTTTGAAAGCATCCTTGCCTTCTAGCGAATTCCAGGTCCATCTTTAAAAATATTTTCTTACTAACTTGAATGTACTATATAATATGTTGTTTTACCATATTACATGTTTAAAAACCACAATATTATTATAAACCATAATTAAAAAAATAAATCTAAGTAAGTCATAAGTCACTGTATATTACTTTGCCATTTCATTCTGGGCTTTTAAAAAGAGTGCATGTATTTTTCAATCAGAGAAGAATATAGTTGGCTCTAACATGAGGACTGTATGATGACTATCTTTCAGCCTAACTAATTCAGATTTAGATTTTGTGTAGGTCTTGGTATGGAGCCACCCCAAAACTTGGTGGCGTAAAATAACAATTTCTTATTTCTCATGATTCTGTGGGTTGGCTATGTTCCCTTGGAGGATGCATTCAGCTGGGAAGGTCACCCGGGAACTGGAATCAGTGGGGTTGACTAGGCTTCCCTCTCCCTTGGATGTTCCTCCTCAAAGAGGTGGCATGGGGCTTCTCTACACAGTCATGGTAAGCAGAGTTCCACGAGGGCAAAACCCAGTGTACAAGCATGTACCAACCCTCTGTCTGTATTACTCCTTTTGGCCAAAGGAAATCCCATGGCCAAACCCAAAGTTAAGGGTTTTCATAAAGGCATGGATATGGGGGAGGAGGGGGGTCCTGAGTCACTGGGGTCATTAATATAACAAATTACTCCAATCTTTCTGTGAATATTATCTTAAAGTAGAAGTCCTATCACTCAGGGTGTTAACCTTAAAAAATAAAACTGCTAGTTATTTTACCAGCAAGAATGGTTTTGTTCAGTAATAGCAGAGAATTACAATCTAGAACAAACTAAAGCAAAATCATAGGCAAATCTAGAGAACGAAGGAATGGAACCCTTTTTTATAGAGGAAAGGGGAAGCTGGGAGGGCTATTATAAACAAAAAGTCCATTGGAGTAAACTGGGATTTCAAAGTATAGTAGCTTTTCATTGGCTGGCTTGTGACAGTCACTCATTGGCCGGGCTGTTGCCGAGGGAGTAAGAAAAACTTTCTTCCTTCTGCTGGGATGGAGTAAAGCAGTATCCACTTGCAAGGTCCCTCTCTCTTCTTGTTGGTTCTTCAGCTGCCAAGGAGTGCCAGTGTGTAAGAGCACTCCCTTTGCTGGCCTCCCAGCTTCATTCAAAATGATATTTCCTATTATTAATTTTCATATTTCACCCTTTTGTTCAAGATCTTTCTTTGAAAGCATCACTGATCAAGAGTTAGATTCTCCATATTTAGTAGTTTTGTCCCTCAGTGCCAAGAAGAATCTTTCCTAGTTGTCATGTCCCATGTCAAAGAAAAGGAGTATAGCAGCTGAAAAACACTGAGGCCACATCTGAGTAACAAGGAAGGTTGGGGGGGAGACCTCTTAGGCACTTCCCATCTATAGTCCATATTTATTAAAACTGTAAGTGTTGGAGATCGTCTCAAAGCATCAAACCAGCATCGCCTTATTGGGTACATCATTTAAAAAACTTTTGACAGGTGACAAAATACAAAACTTAAAATAATTATATAAAACAGAAGAAGTAGAAGTAACATGAGAATTCCAAATCATGTATGATGGTTCTACACCAGGACTCTAGGTGTGAAAGTAGCCAACTGAGATATTTATTGGCACTGATTATTATTATTTAGGGGAAAAAGGCTCTCTCATGATGGTAAACCTATAGTCATGTATGTCTCCTAGAAACCTCTGCCTAAAGCAACCATGAACACAAAATAGTGAATACTGCAAAGGCACACTACAGAATTAACTGAGTGGATTTGGGAAGATACGGTACAGGTATAAACAGGAAGCAATAGCTGATGAACTTTTCGCAAAACAGCAAAACTGCAAAAGTGTTTTTGAAAAAATGTCATCTCAAAAGAACTGTTTGGAACCAAATGTGTTCTCAGTGATATTGTAGAGGTGTAAATTCAGAAACCATGAATTTGGATAAGAATCTAGAGTCAGTTAATGGTTCAGATGAGAAAAGACTTTTTGTGAATTCTAAATTTTCCAAGCCTTCAGAAAAAGCAAGTGAAAATTAATTTGTCATAGGATCATGATGAGGCTATTTCCAAAAGATGGTAAGAGGTTTCTCCCTTTTGTATGAATTTGAAAAAGCAGTTAAGAGAATGGTCTTTCCACAAAAGAGACAGAAGCAGCGACAATGAGAAAAAGGTATACAGGCCTGGTCTAGACATCCTGGGAAAGCTGTCCCATCAAATGTCATTTGTTTTGATTCCCGGAAATCTTTACTTTTAGGTCACCAGATGATGTGCAGGTCCAGTCAGGGCTTGTTGCTTTCTTTAGATGTGTCACATGAATCCAAGAGTCTATTTCCCCAATTTTGGTGGCATAAGGGTTGGTTAGTTTCCAGTGAGGTTGAAGAGAGTCTTTCTGGAGGTATCTTTTGAAATCTCCATGTTGCCAAGGCATGATGTTTAAGGTTTTCATCTCCTGGGAGTGCACAGTGAAAAGATTGCTCTACCAAAGCATGGTTAGTTTTAATAGAAGAAATTGGGCCTTTACAATATTGAAGTATATCTCCTTTTATCAACTGTGGGTCAAAGGAGGCAGAGGGCAAGTGCATTGGATGCCTGTGACTGTCTCAAAGGATGAAAGTCTGTGAGTTCCCAAGGGGGTGGGACTGAGATTTAGAAGGAACAACGGCAATCCTTTTGGCCAATGTATTTTGAGGGTTTCCACAAATTTTCCCAACTGAGTCTTAATAGTGCCATTAGTGTGTTCCACTAACCCTGAGGATTGGTGATGGCATGCACAATAAAAGCATTGTAAAACTGGCCAAACAGCACAGGCTTGTTGAAGCACCTGACTGGTAAAAGGGGTTCCCCGATTGCTATGAAGTTCAAGAGGGGTTCTCCAGGCAGAGGTAACCTTTTCTTCTAAGGTTTTATTTGTAAGTAACCTCTACACCCAACGTGGGGCACAAATTTACAACCCCAGGATCAAGAGTTGCATGCTCTACCAACTGAGCTAGCCAGGCATCCCAGGGGTAATCTTTTCTAACAGAGTTTTAGCAACAAAGGAAGCGTGGCCTGTCTACAAGAGAAAGCTTTGGTCCAGAGAGAAAGCATACAAATTATGACTAAAACATATTTATGTCCATGAGCTCTATGAAATCCATTTGTACGAACAGGTTTCTTTGGATTCTGCTTTGGACAAGTTGAACAGCTGAGGTAGGCACTTTTTGTGGCCTTATTAGTATTTCCCCACTAATATTGATTTATAAATGCTATTGTTTTGTCAGTAGACGAATGGTTTAATGCATGTTCAGTGCTAGTGGGACTGTTAGAATTTCTGGTAGGGGCTGGATTCTTATTTGGTCCAAACCAGACTTACTAGTTTTCCAATATTGTTTTTCCCTCTCTGGGGCTAATTGTTGGATATCTCTTACTGTCAATTTATCCAAATTATCATTTCTTTGGACCATAACATAGGTTTGCTTACTGGTTTCGTTTGGCCTCCAGGGAGATGAGTCTGGAATGCCTAGGAACCTTAGTGATAGCCAGAGAAGTCAGCAAAAGTATGGCATCTAATAAATTCTGGACACAGGAAACATTTTTAATTTTATCCCCATTGGAGGTAAGGAAACCTTGTTGTTTCCATAACACTCCAAAGTCATGAGCTTCCCCAAAGGCATACTGACAATTGGTGTGAATGTTTGCGGGTTTCCCCTTGGTTACGGTACAAGCTTGAGTCAGGGCATATAACAACTTGTTGGGCTGAAATAGCCAAAGGTAAAGGTGCTACTGCAATGACTTCAAAAGGAGTAGCAATAGCATACCTAGCACAATACTTGCCATTTTCATCCCTTAAATAAGAGCCATCAATAAGTCATGAAAAATCTGCATTGGTTAGAGGAGTTTCCTGTAAATTGCCACAGACAGTCAAAGGTAATCTGTCAGCATAAGCAGTAACTGGGGGGTTTCATTTGGATCCAAACATTGCCCTTGTTTCAAGATCAGATGCAGTTCAGTACCAAACCTGAGTTTAAGAAGACTGCCAAAAGTTTTCTGTCTTCCGGCGAAGATGTTTGAGAAGGAGAGCAGAGAAGCAAATCATCTGTGTATTGTAACAAAGTGGAGACTGCAGAAAACTTTCTGTCATCCAAACCAATTTTTAGGGTTTGTGAAAAATAAAGATTCTGCAAGATCCTGGGGCATGACTGTCCAGGTGTATTTCCATTCTTCCCAAATGAAAGCGAAAAGATATTGGCTACCCTTATCAGCTGGAATACTAAAAAAAAAACGCACTGTATAGATGAATTACAGTGAAAAATTTGCTTTCAGTGGGAATGGATGTCAAGAGCGTATGGGGGTCAGGAATAACCGGGGGCCAAGAATAACAGGAGTAACAGGATTATTTGTTGCTCAGAGGTCCTAGACAAACCTGAAGCCTCAGACATTGGGTTTTCTCACAGATAAAAGTGTGATATTATAGGGACTAGTGTAGAGGATAATGAAGCCCTGAGCCTTGTAATCTTTTATTATGGGCTTGATGTCTTGAAGAGCTTCTTTATTTATAGGGTATTCTGGGGGAGCTTTTGAAGAATTGATGTGAATCTTGACGGGAGGTGCACTGTGGATTCTGCCAATACCAATTCAGGATTTTGCCCGTAAAGAGGATGGTAGCTAATCCAATAGGAACAAATAACCAGTGTCCCCAGACTCAGCTGTACAGTGTTGTTGGAGATGGAACAAATAAAAAATGTTGAAGGGAATAGGTTAGAGACAGGGATCTGTCGAAGTTTATTAGAGACCCCTGCTATTTGAACTGTTTTTGTATTCTGAGGCAGGCGTTGCTTTATAGCAGTGGGGCTGAGCACCAAGTCTGTAGCTCTGGTGTCAATACTGAGAGATTCATTCCCAAACTGGAGAGTGGATTCTGCAAGCTGATTAAGAGAAATTCCCATTCCCCCCACTGGGAATTGGGAAGACATTGGAAAGGCTGGCTGGAGGGCTTAAGGTACCTGGAGCTCTTAAACTGGCAGCAATCTTCGTGTGCCTGAGGGACTCAGTCGGTTAAGCATCCAACTCTTGATCTCGGTTCAGGTCATCATCTCACAGTCCGTGAGTTTGAGCCCTGCACTGGGCTCTGTGCTGACAGCGTGGAGCCTGCTGCTTGGGATTCTGTCTCTTTCTTCTCTCTCTCTGCCACTACCCTTGCTTGTTCTCTCTCTCTCTCAAAATAAATAAATAAACTTAAAAAATAAAATAAAATAAATTGGTAGCAATTTTTTTTCCCCAACACCCTGGCTCTTTGCAATAATAGCAGAAACTAGGAGGTTTGGTTAGTTCAGGAGCCTTCATTTGCCAGAGTTAAAATTAAGCATCTTAGTGGTCTTTCTCTTAGGTGACTGATTTATCTAGGATATGAGTGAGCTAGTTTATCAAGTTAACTAAATCTGAAATGGGTATAGGTTCTGATTCCATCTTGGTCCTTTTAACTAAAGGAGAAAGATCCTGGTTCAGCCTATTTATAAGCCAAAAGTTAAATGCTACCCAAGTGGATTCAACATCTAAAGGAAGACCAGATTCTTTAAAAACAATTTAGAGTCTTTTGTAATAGCTTTGAACAGGCCCATCAGGCTTTTGTGTGCAATCCTGAAATGTGTTCCAATCAGCAGGCTTAGGAAAAGCTATTATAACTGCTCTGTGGAGATTTCCAGCGAGTATTCTAGCCATCTTGCCAAAAGTTAGGGGTTTGTTTCTCTAAATTCGCTTCAGGATGTGCCCATTGGGTTAGTTCCATCCGATGTTTGGCCTGGTCCTCACCAACAAGCATGTGGACTAATTGATAGAAATCTGAGGGGCACCTGGGTGGCTCAGTCGGTTAAGCAGCTGACTTTGGCTCAGGTCATGATCTCATGGTCTGTGGGTTCGAGCCCCGCGTTGGGCTCTGTGCTGACAGCTCAGAGCCTGGAGCCTGCTTCCGATTCTGTGTCTCCCCCTCTCTCTGACCCTCCCCCGTTCATGCTCTGTCTCTCTCTGTCTCAAAAATAAATAAATGTTAAAAAAAGAATTTTAAGAAATCTGAGAAACCAAGTTGGTGAGTCTGAATAACTGTTAAATTCTTCAGCAAACTTATGGGGGGCCCTCTGCCACTTTAGGAAAGCCTTTAACTGTGGTTTGCGATTCAGACCTAGTCTGGGGGAGATAAAACTTGAGAGTGTATTTAGATCCTCAGAAGAGTTAACTTTAAAGAGGCAATTTTTAATAGGTTCAGGAGAGGAGAAAGCGGAGAGAGATTCAAAGGAAAAGAGAAATTTGGCAGAGAGAAACAGGAAAATGGTGCTGGAGGCAGGGCTTGAGCACAAGGTGGCTGCCATATGTCTGTAGATGAAGATAAGGGAGGGGAAAGGAGGTCTCAGAAGCTATTTTGATTTCTTTCAATTGTTTGTTTGCCTCAGTTAATTTAGAAATAGTATTTTGTTAAGAGTCAAACTTAGAATCCTGAAAAAGTTTGGAAGCTTCATGTTACCAATTATAATAGGCATCCCATTCAGTTATCTGTTTCTTGCCTATTTCTTGCATAGTTTTCTAATTCATTTTTTGAATAAAACAAGTCTGGGGAGATTGAAAATTCCCCATAATGGATGTTGGTGTCCCAAATTACTTTTGGTAAAGTTAGTCCATTTAGTTATACATGTGCATGAGGTGGACCATGGTTTTTAGATATAAAACTGGCCAGAGTCCCAGTAAAGGAAAGTGAGGCACCCTCAAAGCATTCTGATGGCTGGGATTCCATTTCTTGAAGGTTTTTCTCTAAAGCAAAGATAAAAATTCCTAAACAGCAGTTTTAACAGGAACAGCCTGGGTCCAGAAGGAATCAGACCAAAGGTCAGCACAGTTCCAATAGGAACAGCTCAGTGCAGAAGAGGAGTTGGATCAAAGGCCAATACAGTTCTAACTGGCACAGTGCCAACAGAAACAGTCTGATTCTCAAAAGGAGTCAGACTGAAGGTCAAATTAGTACTCCCAGAAAAACAAGGCCTTAACAGAGATCCTGACTAAAGCCTAGAGGACTTGAACACAAAGAGAGCAAAGCTGAAAATCCAGGAGAAAACTCACCCTCAAACTCCAGGGTCAGTGAGAAAGCAGTGAGCTCAGTTGGTTCTGTGGGTACTGGTACCTGTTTGCTCACCTGCTTTGGGGCTGTTCGGGGCCTCTCTGGATTGCACTTCGTATCATCAGGTAATATTAACCTGAAAAAACAAAATTGCCAGTTATTTTACCAGCAAAAATAAGTTCATTTGGGAATAGCAGAGAATTGCAATGTGGGATAAGGAAGCTAAGGCAAAACCATAGGCAAGCAGGGAGAACAAGAAAAGACTGCTCTTTTATAGAGGAGAGTGGGAACCTGGGAGGGCTGTTACACACCAACTCCATTGGATTAAACTGGGAGTTCAAAGTATAGGGGCTTTTCTTTGGATGAGTTGTGACAGTTTCTCATTGGCTGGGCTGTTGCAGGGGGAGGAGGAAAAACTTTCTTCTTCAGTTGAGATAGGGTAAAGTAGCATCCAAGCGCAAGGTCTTTGGGTCTGCAATTGACAAGGAGTGCTAGGGTGTGAGAGCTCTCCTTGCTGGTCTCCAGATTCCATCTAAATGAGTTTCCTTGTATTAATTTTCACAAGGGATATATCAGACAGATGACCTAATTTTGATATAGAATTTTATATGAGATTTGGTGTAAGTATCCCTTTAACTATAGGGTTTTTAAAATATGCAAATATATATTTCCTAGTATTATTTTTAATCTTTTATTGCAGGCAGTTAATGTTGAACATTTATTTTTATGCTTATTTTAAAAAAATTTTTTTCTCCAAGTTTTTATTTCAATTCCAGTTAGTTAACAGTCAGTATAGCATTAATTTCAGATGTAGAATTTAGTGATTCATCACTTACATACACAACACCCAGTGCTCATGACAACCAGTGCCCTCCTGAATACCAATCACCCATTTAAATGCCACCCGCCCCTCTCTGGTAACCATCAGTTTGCTGTCCATAGTTAAAAGTTTGTTTTCTGGTTTGCCTCTCTCTCTCTTTTTCCCCTCCATGTTCATCTGCTTTGTTTCTTAAATTCCTCATATGAGTGAAATCATATGGCATTTGTCTTTCTCTGACTGGCTTATTTCACTTAGCATAATATTCTCTATCTCCATCCACGTCATTGTAAATGGCAAGATTTCATTATTTTGATGGCTGAGTAATATTCTAGTGTGTGTGTATGTGTGTGTGTGTGTGTGTGTGTGTGTACACATACATACCATTTCTTTATCCATTCATCAGTCAATGGGCATTTGGGCTTTTTCCATAATTTGGCTATTGATGATAGTGCTATTTAAACATCTGGGTGCATATATCCCTTCAAATCTGTATTTTTGTGTCCTTTAGGTAAATACCTAGTAGTACAACTGTTGCAATGGTAAGGTGGTTCTATTTTTAGCTTTTTGAGGAAACTCCATACTATTTTGCAGAGTGGCTGCATCAGTTTGCATTCCCACCAACTGTGTAAGAAAGAGGATCCTCCTTTCTGTGCATCCTCTCAAACACCTGTTGTTTCTTGTGTTGTTAATTTTAGCATTCCAACAGGTGTGGAGTGATATCTCATTGTAGTGTATCTCATTTGTATTTCCCTGATTATGAGTAATGTTGAGCATCTTTTCATGTGTCCATTAATCATCTCTATGTCTTCACTGGAAAAATGTATATTCATGTCTTCTGCCCATTTATTTATTTAAAAAAAGTATTTTAATGCTTATTTATTTATTTTTAAATGTCTATTTGTTTTTGAGAGACAGGGAGAGATAGAGCACGAGTGGGGAAAGGTCAGAAAGAGAGGGAGATACAGAGTCCGAAGCAGGCTTCAGGCTCTGAGCTGTCAGCACAGAGCCCGATGTGGGGCTCGAACTCATGGATCGTGAGATCATGACCTGAGCCAAAGTCAGATGCCCAACCTACTGAGCCACCCAGGTGCCCCGATGTTTACTTATTTTTGAGAGAGAGTGAGAGAGACAGTGTGAGCAGGGGAGCGGCAGAGAGAGAGGGAGACACAGAATCTCAAGCAGGCTCCAGGCTCTGAGCTGTCAGGACAGAGCCCGATGCAGGGCTCCAACCCATGAACCATGAGATCATGACCTTTGCTTAAGCTGGACACTTATCCCACTGAGCCACCCAGGTGTGTCTTCTGCCCATTTTTAAGCTGGATTATTTGTTTTTTGGGTGTTGAATTTAATAAGTTCTTTATAGATTTTGGATACTAACCCTTTATCAGATATGTCATTTGCAAATATCTTCTCCCATTCTGTAGGTTGCCTTTTAGTTTTGTTGTTTCTTTCACTGTACAGAAACTTTTTATTTTGATGAAGTCCCAATAATTTATTTTTGCTTTTGTTTCCCTTGCCTGAGGAGACGTATCTAGAAAGAAGGTGCTACTGCTGATGTCAAAGAGGTAACTGCCTGTGATCTACACCTCTAGGATTTTAATGGTTTTCTGTCTCACATTTAGGTCTTTCATCTATTTTGATTTTATATTACAAAGCTATAGTGATCAAGACCGTATGGTACTGGCACAAAAACAGACACATAGATCAATGGAACAGAACAGAAAATCTAGATAACGAACCCACAACTATATGGTCAACTAGTCTTAGACAAAGCAGGAAAGACTATCCAATGGAAAAAAAGAGTCTCTTCAACAAATGATGTTGGGAAACCTGGACAGCACCATGCAAAAGAATGAAACTGGACCACTTCCTTACACTATTTTTTTTAATGTTTAAAAAGTCTTTAAATAAATATAGCTACTTCTTCTACATTCCAATTAAGAATTTTTAAAGGCAATTTAATATTAACATACAATAAAATTAATATTGTAATTAAGAATCATCATAAACATCACAGTTTAGAAACTACCCATTAAGATTAAAGAAAATACTTTGTACAGGTTTGCATTTTATATTTTCATATGTAATTATAAGAACTAATATAAATGAGAGTGGGTGTGTGAATGATATTATATCTCAACTGTAATATGTTTACCTTACATTTATACTTAAGTATCATCACAAATATTTTAGTTACTTTAACTTTAGAGAAAAATTCTGAATCTTTGCAAGGAATAAAATAAACTATGTTGGTGTTTCCAATTTTTCATTTTTTTAAGTTTTTTTTTAATGTTTATTATTATTATTATTTTTTTTTTTTGAGAGAGAGAGAGAGAGAGAGAGAGCGCACGCAGGCAAAGAGGGAGACACAGAATCTGAAGTAGGTTTCAGGCTCTGAGATGTCAGCACAGAGCCCAGCTTAGGTCTCAAACTCACGAACTGTGAGATCATGACCTAAATGAAAGTTGGATGCTTAATTGACTGAGCCACCCAGGTGCCCCTAAGATTTTATTTTTAGTTTTTGGTGTTTTGTTTTGTTTTGTTTGAGAGAGAGAGAAAGAGAGGTCCAAGTGGTGGTGGGGAGGGGCAGAGGGAGAGAGAGAATCCCAAGCAGGCTCCATGCTTAATGCAGAGCCTGATGCATGGCTCAATCCCATGACCCTGGGATCATGACCCAAGCTGAAATCAAGAGTTGGACACTCGATACTGGAGGGAAGATGGTGGCGTAGGAGGACGCTGGGCTCACCGCACGTCCTACTGATCACTTAGATTCCACCTACACCTGCCTAAATAACCCAGAAAACCGCCAGAGGATTAGCAGAATGAGTCTCCGGAGCCAAGCGCAGATGAGAGGCCCACGGAAGAGGGTAGGAAGGGCTGCGAGGCGGTGCGCGCTCCACGGACTGGCGGGAGGGAGCCGGGGCGGAGGGGCGGCTCGCCGGCCAAGCAGAGCCCCCGAGTCTGGCTGGCAAAAGCGGAGGGGCCGGACGGACTGTGTTCCGACAGCAAGCGCGACTTAGCGTCTGGGAGGTCATAAGTTAACAGCTCTGCTCGGAAAGCGGGAAGGCTGGAGGACAAAGGGAGGGAGAGCTGCTGAGCCCCCGGAAGACAGAGCTCAGCTTGGCGGGGAACAAAGGCGCTCGCCAGCGCCATCTCCCCCGCCCATCCCCCAGCCAAAATCCCAAAGAGAACCAGTTCCTGCCAGGGAACTTGCTCGCTCCGCGCAAACATCCAACTCTGTGCTTCTGCGGAGCCAAACCTCCGGCAGCGGATCTGACTCCCTCCCGCTGCCACAGGGCCCCTCCTGAAGTGGATCACCTAAGGAGAAGCGAGCTAAGCCTGCCCCTCCTGCCCCCGTGCACCTTGCCTACCCACCCCAGCTAATACACCAGATCCCCGGCACCACAAGCCTGGCAGTGTGCAAGTAGCCCAGACGGGCCACGCCACCCCACAGGGAATCCCGCCCCTAGGAGAGGGGAAGAGAAGGCACACACCAGTCTGACTGTGGCCTCAGCAGTGGGCTGGGGGCAGACATCAGGTCGGACGGTGGCCCCGCCCACCAACTCCAGTTATACACCACAGCACAGGGGAAGTGCCCTGCAGGCCCGCACCACTCCAGGGACTATCCAAAATGACCAAACGGAAGAATTCCCCTCAGAAGAATCTCCAGGAAATAACAACAGCTAATGAACTGATCAAAAAGGATTTAAATAATATAACAGAAAGTGAATTTAGAATAATAGTCATAAAATTAATCGTTGGGCTTGAAAACAGTATACAGGACAGCAGAGAATCTCTTGCCACAGAGATCAAGGGACTAAGGAACAGTCACAAGGAGCTGAAAAGCGCTTTAAACGAAATGTAAAACAAAATGGAAACGACGACAGCTCGGCTTGAAGAGGCAGAGGAGAGAATAGGTGAACTAGAAGATAAAGTTATGGAAAAAGAGGAAGCTGAGAGAAAGAGAGATAAAAAAATCCAGGAGTATGAGGGAAAAATTAGAGAACTAAGTGATACACTAAAAAGAAATAATATACGCATAATTGGTATCCCAGAGGAGGAAGAGAGAGGGAAAGGTGCTGAAGAGGTACTTGAAGAAATTATAGCTGAGAACTTCCCTGAACTGGGGAAGGAAAAAGGCATTGAAATCCAAGAGGCACAGAGAACTCCCTTCAGACGTAACTTGAATCGATCTTCTGCATGACATATCATAGTGAAACTGGCAAAATACAAGGATAAAGAGAAAATTCTGAAAGCAGCAAGGGATAAACGTGCCCTCACATATAAAGGGAGACCTATAAGACTCGTGACTGATCTCTCTTTTGAAACTTGGCAGGCCAGAAAGGCTTGGCACGATATCTTCAGTGTGCTAAACAGAAAAAATATGCAGCCGAGAATCCTTTATCCAGCAAGTCTGTCATTTAGAATAGAAGGAGAGATAAAGGTCTTCCCAAACAAACAAAAACTGAAGGAATTTGTCACCACTAAACCAGCCCTACAAGAGATCCTAAGGGGGATCCTGTGAGACAAAGTACCAGAGACATCACTACAAGCATAAAACATACAGACATCACAATGACTCTAAACCCGTATCTTTCTATAATAACACTGAATGTAAATGGATTAAATGCGCCAACCAAAAGACATAGGGTATCAGAATGGATAAAAAAACAAGACCCATCTATTTGCTGTCTACAAGAGACTCATTTTAGATCTGAGGACACCTTTAGATTGAGAGTGAGGGGATGGAGAACTATTTATCATGCTACTGGAAGCCAAAAGAAAGCTGGAGTAGCCATACTTATATCAGACAAACTAGACTTTAAATTAAAGGCTGTAACAAGAGATGAAGAAGGGCATTATATAATAATTACAGGGTCTATCCATCAGGAAGAGCTAACAATTATAAATGTCTATGCGCCGAATACGGGAGCCCCCAGATATATAAAACAATTACTCATAAACATAAGCAACCTTATTGATAAGAATGTGGTAGTTGCAGGGGACTTTAACACCCCACTTACAGAAATGGATAGATCATCTAGACACACAGTCAATAAAGAAACAAGGGCCCTGAATGATACATTGGATCAGATGGACTTGACAGATATATTTAGAACTCTGCATCCCAAAGCAACAGAATATACTTTCTTCTTGAGTGCACATGGAACATTCTCCAAGATAGATCATATACTGGGTCACAAAACAGCCCTTCATAAGTTTACAAGAATTGAAATTATACCATGCATACTTTCAGACCACAATGCTATGAAGCTTGAAATCAACCACAGGAAAAAGTCTGGAAAACCTCCAAAAGCATGGAGGTTAAAGAACACCCTACTAACGAATGAGTGGGTCAACCAGGCAATTAGAGAAGAAATTAAAAAATATATGGAAACAAACGAAAATGAAAATACAACAATCCAAATGCTTTGGGACGCAGTGAAGGCAGTCTTGAGAGGAAAATACATTGCAATCCAGGCCTATCTCAAGAAACAAGAAAAATCCCAAATACAAAATCTAACAGCACACCTAAAGGAAATAGAAGCAGAACAGCAAAGGCAGCCTAAACCCAGCAGAAGAAGAGAAATAATAAATCTCAGAGCAGAAATAAACAATATAGAATCTAAAAAAACTGTAGAGCAGATCAACAAAACCAAGAGTTGGTTTTTTGAAAAAATAAACAAAATTGACAAACCTCTAGCCAGGCTTCTCAAAAAGAAAAGGGAGATGACCCAAATAGATAAAATCATGAATGAAAATGGAATTATTACAACCAATCCCTCAGAGATACAAACAATTATCAGGGAATACTACGAAAAATTATATGCCAACAAATTGGACAACCTGGAAGAAATGGACAAATTCCTAAACACCCACACTCTTCCAAAACTCAATCAGGAGGAAATAGAAAGCTTGAACAGACCCATAACCAGCGAAGAAATTGAATTGGTTATCAAAAATCTCCCAACAAATAAGAGTCCAGGACCAGATGGCTTCCCAGGGGAGTTCTACCAGACGTTTAAAGCAGAGATAATACCTATCCTTCTCAAGCTATTCCAAGAAATAGAAAGGGAAGGAAAACTTCCAGACTCATTCTATGAAGCCAGTATTACTTTGGTTCCTAAACCAGACAGAGACCCAGTAAAAAAAGAGAACTACAGGCCAATATCCCTGATGAATATGGATGCAAAAATTCTCAATAAGATACTAGCAAATCGAATTCAACGGCATATAAAAAGAATTATTCACCATGATCAAGTGGGATTCATTCCTGGGATGCAGGGCTGGTTCAACATTCGCAAATCAATCAACGTGATATATCACATTAACAAAAAAAAAGAGAAGAACCATATGATCCTGTCAATCGATGCAGAAAAGGCCTTTGACAAAATCCAGCACCCTTTCTTAATAAAAACCCTTGAGAAAGTCGGGATAGAAGGAACATACTTAAAGATCATAAAAACCATTTATGAAAAGCCCACAGCTAACATCATCCTCAACGGGGAAAAACTGAGAGCTTTTTCCCTGAGATCAGGAACACGACAGGGATGCCCACTCTCACCGCTGTTGTTTAACATAGTGCTGGAAGTTCTAGCATCAGCAATCAGACAACAAAAGGAAATCAAAGGCATCCAAATTGGCAAAGATGAAGTCAAGCTTTCACTTTTTGCAGATGACATGATATTATACATGGAAAATCCGATAGACTCCACCAAAAGTCTGCTAGAACTGATACATGAATTCAGCAAAGCTGCAGGATACAAAATCAATGTACAGAAATCAGTTGCATTCTTATACACTAACAATGAAGCAACAGAAAGACAAATAAAGAAACTGATCCCATTCACAGTTGCACCAAGAAGCATAAAATACCTAGGAATAAATCTAACCAAAGATGTAAAAGATCTGTATGCTGGGGGTGCCTGGGTGGCTCAGTCAGTTAAGCATCCGACTCAGCTCAGGTCACGATCTCGCGGTCCGTGAGTTCGAGCCCCGCGTCGGGCTCTGGGCTGATGGCTCAGAGCCTGGAGCCTGCTTCCGATTCTGTGTCTCCCTCTCTCTCTGCCCCTCCCCCGTTCATGCTCTGTCTCTCTCTGTCTCAAAAATAAATAAAAAACATTAAAAATAAAAAAAAATTTAAAAAAAAAGATCTGTATGCTGAAAACTATAGAAAGCTTATGAAGGTAATTGAAGAAGATTTAAAGAAATGAAAAGACATTCCCTGCTCATGGATTGGAAGAATAAATATTGTCAAAATGTCAATACTACCCAAAGCTATCTACACATTCAATGCAATCCCAATCAAAATTGCACCAGCATTCTTCTCGAAACTAGAACAAGCAATCCTAAAATTCATATGGAACCACAAAAGGCCCCGAATAGCCAAAGTAATTTTGAAGAAGAAGACCAAAGCAGGAGGCATCACAATCCCAGACTTTAGCCTCTACTACAAAGCTGTCATCATCAAGACAGCATGGTATTGGCACAAAAACAGACACATAGACCAATGGAATAGAATAGAAACCCCAGAACTAGACCCGCAAACGTATGGCCAACTCATCTTTGACAAAGCAGGAAAGAACATCCAATGGAAAAAAGACAGTCTCTTTAACAAATGGTGCTGGGAGAACTGGACAGCAACATGCAGAAGGTTGAAACTAGACCACTTTCTCACACCATTCACAAAAATAAACTCAAAATGGATAAGGGACCTGAATGTGAGACAGGAAACCATCAAAACCTTAGAGGAGAAAGCAGGAAAAGACCTCTCTGGCCTCAGCCGTAGCAATCTCTTACTCGACACATCCCCAAAGGCAAGGGAATTAAAAGCAAAAGTGAATTACTGGGACCTTATGAAGATCAAAAGCTTCTGCACAGCAAAGGAAACAACCAACAAAACTAAAAGGCAACCAACGGAATGGGAAAGGATATTTGCAAATGACATATCGGACAAAGGGCTAGTATCCAAAATCTATAAAGAGCTCACCAAACCCCACACCCGAAAAACAAATAACCCAGTGAAGAAATGGGCAGAAAACATGAATAGACACTTCTCTAAAGAAGACATCCGGATGGCCAACAGGCACATGAAAAGATGTTCAACGTCGCTCCTTATCAGGGAAATACAAATCAAAACCATACTCAGATATCACCTCACGCCAGTCAGAGTGGCTAAAATGAACAAATCAGGAGACTATAGATGCTGGAGAGGATGTGGAGAAACGGGAAACCTCTTGCACTGTTGGTAGGAATGCAAATTGGTGCAGCCGCTCTGGAAAGCAGTGTGGAGGTTCCTCAGAAAATTAAAAATAGACCTACCCTATGACCCAGCAATAGCACTGCTAGGAATTTATCCAAGGGATACAGGAGTACTGATGCACAGGGGCACTTGTACCCCAATGTTTATAGCAGCACTCTCAACAATAGCCAAATTATGGAAAGAGCCTAAATGTCCATCAACTGATGAATGGAGAAAGAAATTGTGGTTTATATACACAATGGAATACTACGTGGCAATGAGAAAAAATGAAATATGGCCTTTTGTAGCAACGTGGATGGAACTGGAGAGTGTGATGCTAAGTGAAATAAGCCATACAGAGAAAGACAGATACCATATGGTTTCACTCTTATGTGGATCCTGAGAAACTTGACAGAAACCCATGGGGGAGGGGAAGTAAAAAAAAAAAAAAGAGGTTAGAGTGGGAGAGAGCCAAAGCATAAGAGACTGTTAAAAACTGAGAACAGGGGCGCCTGGGTGGCGCAGTCGGTTAAGCGTCCGACTTCAGCCAGGTCACGATCTCACGGTCCGTGAGTTCGAGCCCCGCGTCGGGCTCTGGGCTGATGGCTCGGAGCCTGGAGCCTGTTTCCGATTCTGTGTCTCCCTCTCTCTCTGCCCCTCCCCCGTTCATGCTATGTCTCTCTCTGTCCCAAAAATAAATTAAAAAACGTTGAAAAAAAAAAATTAAAAAAAAAAACAAAAAAAAACTGAGAACAAACTGAGGGTTGATGGGGGGTGGGAGGGAGGGGAGGGTGGGTGATGGGTATTGAGGAGGGCACCTTTTGGGATGAGCACTGGGTGTTGTATGGAAACCAATTTGACAATAAATTTCATATATTAAAAAAAAAAAAAAAGAGTTGGACACTCAACTGACTGAGCCACCGAGCACCCCTAATATATTTTTTTAAACGTTTAATGTAATCTCTACTCCCAACATGGGGCTCAAACTCATAACCCTTAATTTGGCCAACATTTCAACAATTGCTAGGGAGAGGATGGAAAAGATAAGAACTGACAACATCTGCATAATCAAAATTTCCCTTATCTCCGGAGGCAAGACAGACACAATTCTATATTGTAAAACTCCCATAAAAGGGATAGTTTTGACATTTTTCCACTTCAGTCTTTTAAGGAAGCTTGAGATAACCTGATATAAGAACTACAAGCACTGTCACCAAGCAGCTATATTTATTAGAAATCCCTCATGTTCCTTGTCCAGACCTTTTAAACAGACATAGTACAAGTTTAGTTAACACCGATTTAGCTAGCATTTGCTTGAAGAAGCAGGATTCCACAGAAGGAAAAACTATGTATCTGGTAGAGCAAGACAAATTTCAGGAATTTTCCAAAAATTACCCATCATAGATTTCTACCTGCTACATAGTAACTTTTGTTACTGTCCCACACTTCTTCTTTTTCACCCATTTAGCCTGCTTTCCAGATATTTTTTATTCATTATGAACTATTTGAGAGACATGGAATACACAAGACACGAATATAACTTGTGGCACAATAATAAAATGAGCACCTGTGAAACCACAAACCAACTGAAAAGCTGGGTGTCAGTAGATCTGAAGGTTCCCCATTGGGCCCCTTCCCCATTCCATCCTCCTGCCTTTCTCCCTAGGTAACCACAACTTTGCATTCATTCTCCTCTTATCTTTATAATTCTATCAAATATACATGTGCATTGGGATAACTTATCCCATCATATTTGGTATCAAAGTTTATATAAGTAGTAACATTCTATAGCTTGATTTTTATTTTTCATGTTGGAGGGCTTCAGCTATGTTATTGGATATAGCTGTAGTTGACTCATTTTTTTTGAGGTTGTGTGCTACTCTATTGTGTGACTATGTCACAGTTTATTTATCCATTCTCCTATCAGTGAACATTTGAATTATTCCCAATTTTTTTCCCTTTAATAGGTACCCATGTATATCTTGTAGTAGACACATGCACCTGTTCATGGTATATGTCAACTTTGCTAGATAATGCCAAACTGTCTTCCAAAGTGTTTAAACTAGTGTACTCCTACACAATGTACAAGAATTCCTGGTTCTTTTCATCCTCACTTGAGACATCCAACACTTGAGACTGTCAAATTTTTTAACTTTAATTTAAAACCAGAAGATATAAGACAGTAACTCATTGGACGCTTGGCTGGCTGAGTGGGTAGAGCGTGTGGCTCTTGATCTGGGGTTGTGAGTTCGAGTTCCACACTAGATATAGAGATGGCTTAAATAAATAAATTTAAAAAAGAAAAAAAAAACAGTAACTCACTGTGGCTTAAATTTGTATTTTCCTAATAACTAATGAAGTTGAAGAGCTTTTTATGTGCTTGTTTGCCATTTGTATATTTTCTTTTTAAAATTTTTCATGTGTATTTATTTATTTTGAGAGAGAGAGAGAGAGCACAAGGGAGGGGCAGAGAGAGAGAGGGAGAGAGAGAGAATCCCAAGCAGGATCCATGCTGTCAGTACAGATCCCAAGCTGGGGCTTGATCTCAAGAATTGTGAGATCATGACCTGAACTGAGGTCAGGAGTCGGATGCTAAACTGACTGAGCCACCCAGGTGTTCCTGTATATTTTCTTTAACAATGTTTCTGTTCAAGTCTTGTGACTATTTTTTTAATTGGGTTATTTTCTTCTTATTGTTGTAAGACTTCTTATATTCCAGATACAAGTTTTCATCAGATATATTTTGCAAATGTTTGCTTTATGTAGCTTCCCTTTTTAGTTTTTTAACAATGTCTTCTGAAAAACAAAAATTTTTAATTTTGATGAATTCCAATTTATCATTCTTTTTACTTTATGGTTCATACTTTTAGTGTTGTATCTAAGAAATTGTTGCCTAACCTAAGGTCAAAAAGACTTTCTCCTATGTTTTCTTCTGGAAATTTTATAATTTCATCACTTATATTTAGTTCTATTTTCTTTTTTTTTATTTTCTTTTTTATTTTTTTAAAATTTACATCCAAATTAGTTAGCATATGGTGCAACAACAATTTCAGGAGTATATTCCTTAATGCCCCTTACCCAGTTAGCCTATCGCCCCTCCACAACCCCTCCAGTAACCCTCAGTTTGTTCTCCATATTTATGAGTCTCTGTTTTGTCCCGCTCCCTGTTTTTATATTCTTTTTGTTTCCCTTCCCTTATGTTCATCTGTTTTGTCTCTTAAAGTCCTCATATGAGTGAAGTCATATGATTTTTGTCTTTCTCTGACTAATTTCACTTAGCATAATACTCGCCAGTTCCATCCATGTAGTTGCAAATGGCAAAATTTCATTCTTTTTGATTGCTGAGTAATACTCTATTGTGTGTGTGTATGTATGTATATCTATAGATATAGATATAGATGTAGATATAGATATACCACATTTTCTTTACCCATTCATCCATCGATGGACATTTGGGCTCTTTCCATACTTTGGATATTGTTGATAGTGCTGCTATAAACATGGGGGTGCATGTGTCCCTTTGAAACAGCACACCTGTATCCTATCGATAAATGCCTAGTAGTGCAATTGCTGGGTCACAGGGTAGTTCTATTTTTAGTTTTTTGAGGGACCTCCATACTGTTTTCCAGAGCGGCTGCACCAGCTTGTATTCCCATATTTAGTTCTATTTTCTACTTGAAGTTAACTTTTGGATGTGGTGTGAAATAACAGTTGAGATTATCCAATTTTGTGTATAGATATTCTGGCACCATTTTTTGAAAAGACCATATTTTCTCCTTTGAATTACCCTGGTACCTTGGTTAAAAATCAATTAATTATATACATGTGGGTTTATTTCTTAACTCTATTTTTTTTTTTTTGCTTCTGAACTCTTAATAAATTCTATTAATATATATGTCTGAAGATTTTTGCAAATGATATATCTGATAAAGAGTTAGTATCCAAAATATATTGAAAAACTATACAATTCAACACCAAAAAAAAAAAAAACCCCACAAAATAATCCAATTTAAAAATAGGCAAAAGACCTGAATAGACATTTTTTCAAAGACATACAAATGGCCAAGAGATATATGAAAATATGCTCAACATTATTCATCATCAGGGAGATGCAAATCAAAACCACAATGATATGTCACCTTACACTTGTCAGAATGGCTAGTATCAAAAAGACAAGAAATAACAAGTATTAGCCAGGATGTAGAGAAAAAGGAGCACTTGTGCATTGTTGGTAGGAATGTAAACTGGTGCAGCCACTGTGGAAAACAGGATAGAGGTTCATCAAAAAGTTAAAATTAGAAATACCATATGATCCAATAATTCCAGTGCTGGGTATTTACCCAAAGAAAATGAAAACACTGTTTTGAAAATAGTGCACCCCTATGTTTATTGCAGCATTATTTACACTAGCCAAGATATGGAAGCAACTGAAGTGTCCATTGAAAGATGAATGGATAAAGAAGATGTGGTGTATATATACAAGAGGAGGGGGGCTGGGAGGATGGGCAAAATGGGTGAAGGGGAGTGGGAGATACAGGCTTCCAGTTATGGAATAAAAAATGGAAACGAAAGATAACTCCATAGGGAATATAGTCAATAGTATTATAATAGTATTGTATGGTGACAGATGGTAGTTCCACCTGTGATGAGCATAATATAACCTATAGAGCTGTTGAATCACTATGTTGTACACCTGAAACTAATAGAACATTGTGTGTCAATGTTCAATTTAAAAAATATATATACATCTGTCCTTACACAAATACCACACAATCTTGATTATCGTAGCTTTATAGTGAATCTTAAAATCAAGTAGTGTCAGTCCTCTGACTTTGTTCTTCTTCAAAATTATTTGAACTATTCTAGAATTGCTTTGCATTCCATGTAAATTTGGAATCAAGTGATTGATTTATAAAAACACACAAAAAAACACTTATGAGATTTACTTTTTCACTCTTTTTATGTTTTGTTTTAATAAATAGATGTTCCTAATTTTAATATGGTCAAATTTATCAGTCTTAATCTTTGTGGTTTATCTTTATGGTTAGCTTTTTTTTTTTTTTTTTTTGCTTTTCCTTTTATTTTCAATCTAGTCTTTCCTATCCTGAGGTTAAAAATATTTTTTCCAATATTTTCTTCAAAAAGTTTAAAAGTTTTTACATTTGGCTTTTAAATAAAGATTTTTTTGTGTGTGATCTAAAGTATGAACCCAATTTTATTTTATTTTTTCCATATGGATAAAAAGTTATCCCAGCCCATTTATTAAATAGTCCATCCTTACCCCAGGGATCGGTAGAAACCTCTGTCATATATCTGTTTACAAATATGAGTCTGTTTACACATTTTCCGGATTAATTACCTGTATAGTCACTATACTTTTGAAATAAGTCTTGGTATCTGATAGAACAAGTATGTCCTATTTTACTTCAAGAATGTTTTATCTAATTTTAGCTTTTACCCTTCCATGTAAATTTAAGAATCAGATTGTAAAGTTCCGTAAAAACCCAAAGTAGCGTACGTAGGTTCTATTTTTCTCTCTTCTTGAAGCTGTCCTGTCCCTGTGACCTATTTTGCTTGATAGAATGTAGTAGAAGTCATACTTTATAATTTTTAAGACTGATCTCAAAGAGATCTACAGATTCTTTCTTTGTTGTGTGGGACACTCTCAGCACCAAGCCACCCTTAAAGTTAGCCCACCAAGCTACGTGAAGAGAATGATGTGTAGCAAGGCAGTGTAGAGTTCTAGTCTTCCAGTCAGCCCTGCCAAGTCATCAGACATGGGAGGGCACTAGCACCATCTGACATGCAACTTCATGAACCAATGTGGAGCAAAAGAACTATCCACCCAAGTTTTGGTCACATTCTTGACCTTCAGAATGTGAACAAATAAAATGGTTGTAGTTTTAAGGCATTGTGTTTGGGGGACACCTGGGTGGTGCAGTCCATCGGGCATCTGACTTCGGCTCAGGTCATGATCTCATGGTTCATGAGTTCAAGCCCCGCGTCGGGCTCTGTGCTGACAGCTCAGAGCCTGGAGCCTGCTTCCGATTCTGTGTCTCCCTCTCTCTGTGCCCCTCCCCCACTCTCTCTCTCTCTCTCTCTCTCTCTCAAAAATAAAGATTAAAAAAAAAAAGGCATTGTGTTTGGGGGTAGTTTTTATACAGCAGGTAAAGGCCTAAAGAGTAGTAATGTAGCCAAATATTTGGCAATACTCTCATATGTAGTATATGAAAGATAGATATACTTAATAAACTTGCCTTAACTTTACATTCTATGTCTCTTAATTTCTTCATATTTTTCATATGCATTTGACCACCATTTCTGCATAATTTCTTCAGTCCTATCTTCCATTTAACCAGTGATCTCTTTAGGTACATCTAGTTTGCTATTTATCTTAGCACTATCTACCCTAGCACTGAGTTTTTCATTTCCTTTGTAATGTTTTCCATTTCCTAAAGTTACGTATATATGTGTGTGTGTGTGTGTGTTATACATATATATATATATATATATATATATATATATATATATGTATATATAAATGTTTTCATCTGTCTGCATATTTGGGTTTTTTTCCCTCTTTACGCATGTCTTAAATTTTATCTTTCATTTACTTAAACATAAAATATGTTATTTAAAAACATTTTTTTGGGGCGCCTGGGTGGCGCAGTCGGTTAAGAGTCCGACTTCAGCCAGGTCACGATCTCGCGGTCTGTGAGTTCGAGCCCCGCGTCAGGCATCTGGGCTGATGGCTCGGAGCCTGGAGCCTGTTTCCGATTCTGTGTCTCCCTCTCTCTGCCCCTCCCCCGTTCATGCTCTGTCTCTCTCTGTCCCAAAAATAAATAAATAAACGTTGAAAATAAAAAAATAAAAAAACATTTTTTTTTTTTTTAGTTTATTCGTTTTTGAGAGAGAGAGACAGAGTATGAGCAGGGGAGGGGCAGAGAGAGAGAGGTAGACACAGAATCCAAAGCAGGCTCCAGGCTTAAAGCTGTCAGCACAGAGCCCGACGTGGGGCTCGAACTCACAAACCACAAGATCATGAGCTGAGCTGAAGTCGGACGCTCAACCAACTGAGCCACCCAGGTGCCCCCATAAAATACTGTTATTTAAAAATTTTCTATCCAGTAAATCCAGTATCTGAAATCTTTTCCAGTCTGGTTCTATTGATTTTTTTTTCTTTTTTGATTGACACTTGCTCATGGTGGCTTTTTCTTTGTGTCGGATTTTTTGCTTTTTGTCTTTTTAGATTGTAAGCCCACATTTGTCATAACTAGAGCTGCAGGAATATTCTGAGGTATGGGTTGAGGGTTCTTATGGTAGGTAGAATAACGATCTCTCAAAGATGCTGATGTCCTATTGCCTGAAACCTATGAATATATTGTCTTACATGGAAAAAAAAACTTTGCAGGCATGATTAAGGTTAAGGACCTTGAAATGAAAAAATTATTCTGGATTGTCCAGTGGACATAATTACATGAGTCCTTATATTGTTTTAAGCCACTGTAATTTGTTACAGCAGCCGTAGAAAACTAATCCGACTTTTTTCCCCAAGGAGGATTTCTTCAATTACGCCCAGAGGCACTCCAGACCTGGATCCATTTTAAATAATTATTTGGGAGAAGGAGAGGCTTTCAGTTTTTAAGACCTTCAGAATAAATGTAAATTCAGGCCCAAATCATGTGAGAGTCAATTACTAAAATTCTCATCGGAGACTTTTCTGTTTTAAACCTTTTCTCCAAACCCAAACCAAAAAAAATTTTCTTTATTCTCCACATTTCTGGAGAAGATTCCCCCCACCCAGCTTCCTTCAACAGTGTTTCCTGTGTCCCAGCTTTACCTAGAGTGGTCTCCACCATCTCCCTGCCTGGGTGGGCCCAAGTCTTTATTCCCAGGTTCCTCTGTGCAGTGACATTGCTACCCTTGGTTCCTGTGCCTTAAGATGCCCGACGACTTCATCATTCACTTCCCTCACTGATTTCATCTTTCCTTTCCCTACTCTCCTTCCAGGCTTTAAACTCCCATTTCATTCCTGACTCTTCTGGTTTCCCTTTCCTTCTTGCAACTCATCTAATCATGTAAAAGAGGGAGACTGAGAGAGTGTGTATATTGTATTTTGTTGAGTAATTTTGGATGATATCCAGCAGAAAAATTTCAGGATCTCTAGACCTCCATATTGCCAAAATGGTCACATATATCTTCTGAATGCATTCCTTTCTCTCCATCTCCATGGCCTTAGTTCAGACCGCACTCTCTAATTGCACACCTTCTTGCCAAGTTTCTCCTATTTAGTTTCCTTCCCACTTTGATCCATCCTCTCCATGCCATTAGAGTTGCCTTTTTAACACATCTGTGCACAGTAATGTCCTAATTCCCACACATAGTGCGCAAGCACCACCCCCGACCATGAAGTGAGTTTCCCCCTATTTCTCTAGTTTCATACCCCATCACTTCCCTATTCCCACCCTACACTCCATATATACCGAGCTATTGACGGTTTCCTCAGTGGGCTATGCGTGTTCACAAATCTGTCTTTTCTGTACTAATTCCTTTGCTCAGATTCCCTTCTTTGGCTTCTTTTTTCCAGTCCCGTCTCCACCTGTTGTTAACCTTGAACACTTCTTAACTTCCACATCCAGTTCAATCTTCTCCTTGGTGAACCATTCTTTGTCTTTTCTCTCCCTTGGGCACAATTTGCTCAGCCTTGACTGGTTGCTATGTTGCAGGCCCTGTGCTGGCCCAGGGGTTACAAAATAAATAAATAAGACCAAGTTTCACCCTCAATGGACTCATAGTCCAGTGGAAAGACTCACTGAGTTGTGGGGTTAATCATGCCATCTTTGTTACCAATGTAAACTGTAGTTACTCCTATTATAACACTTTACACGGGTCTTGAGTTCTTTGTATGCATAGGTATCTGGGTCTCTTGATGTTTACATTTCCATTCCAGATTACCAAATTGTATTCTGGTTTTATACAAAGGCAAGGGTGTGAATAACTTGTTTAAATATCTTGCTACCTAAGCCCCTTGCTAGCTGTGAGCTCTTTTAGAAAATGAATTCTGTCTGATTTATCTTTGTACACAGGGTAGGCACTTTATAAGTGAATTGACAAGTGAATTAGTTCCTTTGTTTTTTAAGATTTTATTTTTAAGTAATCTCTACACCCAACGTGGGGCTTGAATTTACAACTTTGAGATCAAGAGTCATGTGCACCACCAACTGAGCCAGCCAGGCACCCAGAATTAGTTCCTCCTGTTCTGACATTCTGTAAATCAACTGTCACTTCTGCAGAATCTCATGCAGAACTAACTGTCCCCTCCTCTCTTTTCTGGTTTTATTTCCTATAGATTTCCACTTTAGCATTTAACATTTGATAATATTTTTAAACATTTTTTTAACTTTTTAATTTATTTTTGAGAGACAGAGAGAGACAGAGCATGAATGGGGGAGGAGCAGAGAGAGAGGGAGACATAGAAACCAAAGCAGGCTCAAGGCTCCAGGCTGCCAGCACAGAGCCCGACACAGGGCTGGAACCCATGAACTGTGAGATCATGACCTGAGCTGAAGTCGGACACTCAACCAACTGAGCCACCCAGGCACCCCAATAATATTTTTATATTGTTGCTCTCTATTGAGATTATTTTTCAAAACTCTGTATCCCCTTGTGTCAAGTGCCTGGCATAAAGAAAGTGACTGATGAAGGAAGAATTGAAATTTCTTGGGTTAGCTCAAAAATGCAAGCCCATCAAGCTAGTCTTAGAAATGGCAATTACTGAAATCACTCAAAGTTAAAGCAACTTAATTTAAATTTTAAAACTTAAAACCTCTTAAGTAGTTAAAAGATAAAATTTTCTAGTTAAAACTTTCCAGGAGGGGGGATATTTGGCCATTTAACGAATTAACTAGTTGAAAGTAAAAGAGAACTTTTCAAGTTTTAATTTTTTAGCCAGGTAACCGAAATAAGTACCATCTAAGTTTCATCCATCTGAAGGATCTCTGGGACAAGTAATGTCTTTAAACCAAATCAAGACATTAGGACTCTCTGAGAATGCCTTTAAGTTTCTCAGCAGTAGGTGGCGCTCTCTTCATAGTGTTGACTGGTGTCAAACGTGCTAGTTTTCCAAAAGACTTGGGGATGGAAAAGGATGGTCTCCTGCATTCATTACATATGCTGAGGGAAGAATATGTAATTGTTTTGAGAATTAAAGAGTAAGTAGTGTATTAAAGAATAAGTATTGTTAATATTTTGTCCATCTTCTCTTGGTTAGTACTCCGGACACTTTAGCAAGTTTCTTTGCCTGAGTGGTTTAATCAGAAGGTAAGAATGGTAATTTAGCAGGATGTGAAGTCACATTTACTTTTTAAAAAGTTATTTAGGGGCACCTGGGGAGCTCAGTAGATTGAGTGTCTGATTCTTGATTTTGGCTCAGGTCAGGATCCCAGGGACATGGGATCGAGCCCATGGTAGGCTCCACGTTGAGTGTGTAACCTGCTTGAGAGTCTCTCTGTCTCCCTCTGCCCCTCTCCCCTGCTCATATGCTCTCTCTCTCTAAAAATGATTTAAAGAAAACTTATTTATTTATTTGAGTAATCTTTACACCCGACGTGGGGCTCGAACCCATGACCCTGAGATCAAGAGTCATATGCTCTCTGAACTGAGCCAGCCAAGCATCCCATGATGTGAAATCATTTAATGGAACATTTGAAAGTTTGGAATAAGGTGGAGTTGAAATTCTATAAAATGGAGATGTTAATACTACTTCACTCTATTTTTAAAGCTAATGTTTGTTGAGCGCTTACTGTGTACCAGGCACTAGATTTAACCCTTCACGTGGATTATGCATTTAATCATCACCACAATCCTATGAGGTAGGAGTTTGTCAGTTAAAAACTTCTTAGGGGTGCCTAGGTGGCTCAGTCAGTTGAGCAACCAACTCTTGATTTCAGCTTGGGTCATGATCCCAGGGTTGTGGGATGGAGCCCCTTGTGGGGATCCCCACTGAGCACGGGTCCTGCTTAAGATTCTCTCTTTCAGGGCACCTACTCAGTGAGTAGAACATCTGATCTTTTTTCTTCTTTTTTTGAGAGAGAGACAGACAGACCGACAGCGTGTGCACGCAAGCAGGTGAGGAGCAGAGAGGGGGACAGAGGATCCAAAGTGGGCTCTGTGCTGACATCAGAGAGCCTGATGTGGGCTTGAACTCACAAACTGTGAGATCATGACCTGAGCTGAAGACAGACACCCAACTGACTGAGTCACCCAGGTGCCAGTAGCGTCTGACTCTTGATCTTAGCTCAGGCCTTGGGCTCCACTCTGGGCATGGAGCCTACTTAAAAACAAAACAAAACAAAATAAAACAAAAACTAATCCTTCCTCAAAATCCTACAACCCCCATAGGTGCTGCCCTTGCCTATCCTTCACAGACAAACTTCTTGTTAATACTTACTGTCCCTGTCTCCTCACCTCCTCTCATAGTTCAATGTGAGCCCTTCAGTGTGGCTTCCACCCACATCACTCCAACAAAACAGCTTTCTCTAAGGTAATTCACAACATCCATGCTTTCATTCCATGCTGAACCTTGTTGTAACACTCTCTTCTCTTGACTCTGATGGACCCACGATGCATGGATTTTCAGCAAGTGAGTAAAGGTGGGTTATAAATGCTGCTGTTTTATTGAAAGAAAGGGAAAGACTTAGTGATCCTTAGTTCCTTTTCTTTCAGTCCTTCCTTAATCATCAGTAAGGTGAGGGTGAAGAGTGTTGGCAGAATGTGTGTCTATCATGAAGTAAAATAAAGCCAGTTAAGCTAGTTTTATGCAGTATTTCCACTGTTCCGGTAAGAACAAAATACATATTCATATATGAGCTATGAAATCTGAATTGAGTAATTTCAGTGATTCCACAAAGGAGTTAAAAGTTCTTAAATTTGCATTTAAAACTGTCATTGCACAATATAAAGATGAATGGTAAAATTCACGCTAATAATTTAAAACTTTAATATTTCTTTACTCAGAATGACATTAAATGGCAAATTAAAAACACCGTGACAAGTTGAGAGAGGGACCTTGGAATAAAGTGTATTACACTTTAATATCTTTTAGAGTACGTTATTCTTACTTTTTGAACAAGGGGCCTTGCATTTTTATTTTGCACCAGCCTTCAAATCATATAGCTGGCTCTGTTCACAGCACTGACTCAGGAGTGCTCAAATGTAGCTTCAGTTTCCATAACTCAGTTTGATATCTGACTCTGAACCCCTATTGTGCCTGATGCAAAAACTCGATTGCTCCCATTCAGGGAAATTCAGTTCATTTCAGTAACTTCTTTGTCAGCCTAAGGTTCAGAATTCAGATTTGGGCTCCATCCATCCCAGAACTGTCTCCTTTGTCCCCCTAGGTTGGTATGTAAGCATAGAGGGAAGGCGGTTTCTGGTTTGTCATCATCCTTGGCCAGCACCTGCTGCAGATGTCAGTCTGTAGTGTCATCTTTCTTTATCGGTGTCTATGTCTACTGCAATTGATAATCACATGCATGAGATAATGACAACTTAATTGAGGCTCTTTTCTAAGTTCCTGATTTATTTCACTCATTTACTCTGCACAATAATCCTATAAGGTAGGAACTATTATTACATCCATTTTATAAGTGAGAAAACAAGGCAAAGAGAGGTTAGGCAAATTGCCCAACGTCACACAGCTAGGAAGTAGCAGATACACTGGTTCCAGAACCTATTGTCTTAAATATACACTGGACTACATCTCTTAACCTCGTGTTCCCCAAAGGCCCTACTTGGTCATGATAAATGTTTTTGGTTTTTGTTTTGTTTCAGTAATATAGTGTTACATTTGATTTACAATTTTTTAATTCAATTTTTAAAATTTATAAGAGAGATTGGCCTATAATTTTATATTCTGATTTGAGTATCAAAGTTATACTAGTCTCATAAAATGAGTTGGGTAGCATTCCCTCTTTTTCTAGTCTGTGAAATAATTTATTAAAGCTTTTTTGCATGAAGTTTTAGAAGAGCTTGGCAGGTAAGCTGTTTGGGCTGGTGGATTTTGAGTGTGGAGAGACCTATTTAACTAGTTTCCACTAAGCACACATTGTGTGCTAGACTTGAGGCTCCTGCAGGGAGCACTGACTGGCGTCTGGCCCCTAATGTCAAAGGTACAGAGTGCAGGTAGCAGAGGTGAGGCAGTGAGGTTTCTGCTAGAGCCACTCCATGATGTGGTTCGGCATTTTTCCTGGTTGTAGGGGCCCTGAACACTTCGCTGCTGATTATGTGCTATACAAGCCTGGCTCTCTGGCCCTCCTGGAGAATTAAGGAACTACCTAATATCTCATTAGTTCTCTTCTGTTCAAATTAGCTTGGGTAGATTCTGTTGTCTGCAACTAAGGATAAACTTTAGGACATAATACATGGTCAGTTTTTGTATATTTATGCTCTATTTATTTACTACCAGTTTTTAGTTCACTTGAGCACTCATGTCTGATAAGAGTATATTAAAATATAACATGTACAATACTGAAGAAGAAGAAATCTGGAGGATTGACACTACTCAACTACAAGACATACTATAAAGCTATAGTAATCATGTCAGTGCAGCATTGGCCAAAAAAAAAAAAAAAAAAAAAAGATCAACAGAGCAGGATAGAGAGTGCAGGGGCGTCTGGGTCCAACTCTTGATTTTGGCTCAGGTCATGATCTCATGGTCTTGGGATCAGCCCTGCATTGGGGTCTACACCCAGCGTGGAGCCTTGTTGGAATTCCCTCTCCCTCTCTCCCTCTGGCCCTTGCTCACACTCTCTCTGTCAAAAAAAAAAAAAAAAAAAAGAATAGAGAGAGCTCAGAAATAGACCCACATAAATATAGTAAGATGATCTTTCACAAAAGAGCAAAGAGAAAACAATGCAGCAAAATAGATATTTCAGCAAATGATTAACAACTGGACATCTACATGCAAAAAAAAAAAAAAAGAATCTAGACTCAGACTTTCTTATACTCTTCACAAGACTGACCTCAAAATGGACTAGAGACTTAAATGTAAAATGCAAAACTATAAAACTCCTAGAAGATAACATAGGAGAAAATCTAGAAGACCTTGGGTTCGGTGATGACTTTTTCAATGCAATGTCAAAGGCCGGATCCATGAAAGAAAGAATTAAGTCGGATTTCATTCAAATAAATTTTTTTTTCTCTGCAACAGAATGAAAAGACAGCCACAGACTGGGAGAAAACCTTTGCAAAAGACACATTTGATAAAGGACTGTTACCCAAAGTATACAAAGAACTTTTAAAGGTCAACAATAAGAATACAAACAACTGATTTTTTAAAAATGGGCCAAAGACCTCAACAGACACCCCACCAAAGGAGCTACACAAATGACAAGTCAACATATGAAAAGATGCTCCACATCATATGTCATTAAGGAAATGCAAATTAAAACAACAGGATATCTCTACATACCTGTTAGAATGGCCCAAATCCAGAACATTGGCAACACCAAAATGCTGGTGAGGATGTGGAGTAACAGAAATTCTCATTCATTTCTGGTAGGATTGCAAAATGATATATTCACTTTAGAAGACAGTTTGGTGGCTTTTTTTTTTTACAAACAAACTCCTACCATACAATCCAGCGGTCATGCTTCTTATTATTTACCCAAAGGAGTTGAAAATTTATGACCACCCCAAAACCTGCACACAATTGCCCAAACTTGGAAGCAACCAAGATGTCCTTCAGTAGGTGAATGAACAAGCTATGGCACATCCAGTCAGTGGAAAATTATTCATCATTAACAAGGAAAGAGCCGTCAAGCCATGAAAAGACATCAAGCAAACTTAAGTGTATATTACTAAGTGAAAGAAGCCGATCTGAAAAGACAACATATTGCACAATTCTAGCTATATTCTGGAAAAGGCAAAACTATGGAAATAGTGAAAAGACCAGTGGTTGCCAGGGGTTAGGGAAGAGTGCAAGATGAACAGGGGGAGTACAGAGGACTTTGAGGGCAGTGAAATTACCCTGTATGATACCATTACGGGGGATACAGGTCATTATACATTTGTCCAAACCCATAGAATGTACACCACCAAGAGTGAACCTTAGAGTAAACTATGGACTCCGGGTGATAATAATGTGTCAGTGTAGGTTCACTGACCAGAAAAAATGTACCACTTCAGTTGGGAATGTTGATAATGGGGAGGCTATGCATGTGTGGGGGCAGAGGGTATATGGGAAAACTGTATACTTTGTTTTTTTTTAATTTTTTAATGTTTATTTATTCTTGAGAGAGAGAGAGAGTGCAAGCAACGAAGGCACAAAGAAAGAAAGAGACACAGAATCCGAAGCAGGCTCCAGGCCCCGAGCTGCCAGCACAGAGCTTGATGTGAGACTGGAACTCACGAACCATGAGACCATGACCCGAGCCAAAGTTGGACACCCACCTGCCTGTGCCCCCCAGGGGCCCCAAAACTGTATACTTTCTATTCAATTTCTCTGTGAACTTAAAACTTCCCTTAAAAATGAAGTCTATTTAAATATATACACATATTTTGGGGCGCCTGGGTGGCGCAGTCGGTTAAGCGTCCGACTTCAGCCAGGTCACGATCTCGCGGTCCGTGAGTTCGAGCCCCGCGTCAGGCTCTGGGCTGATGGCTCGGAGCCTGGAGCCTGTTTCCGATTCTGTGTCTCCCTCTCTCTCTGACCCTCCCCCATTCATGCTCTGTCTCTCTCTGTCCCAAAAATAAAATAAAAAACGTTGAAAAAAAATTTAAATATATACACATATTTATACAACATACTATGTTAATAAGTTCATTTAAGAACATGATTTTGGGGGAGGAGAATTATTCCTTTTATTATTTAGGTACTGCCCTTCTTTGTCACTACTTATTACTTTCAGCCCCAAATTCTTTTTTATCTAATGAAATTTTGCTACACTGGCTTTTTCTTTACTATTTATATTAGTTAGAATTAAGTTCAGCTGCAAAGAATTGAGAACCAAAACAGCAGTAGCCAACGTGAGAGATTTTCTTCCTCTGCTACGTGGAAGTCCTGAGATGGGCAGCTGGGAGGTGACACAGTGGCTCTGTTTCACACGCCCCTGGGAACGTAGGTGTTCCAGTCTCACTACTCAGCCATCCACAGGACCTGGCTCTCATCTGCCAGGTCCTCCCCCACGGCACTAGAAGCCTTGTCAGCATAATTTAAGCAGGAACGCTCACTCTAGCAGCAAGATCATCCCCCTGTGAGATCAGCCCTGGCTGTTTTCAAGATAGTGTCTGGGCCCTTAATCACCCTCAGTTGTACATCCCAGCTCTCCCTCTAATATCTAACTCACACCATTCAAGTCCACTTGTTCCATCTATGTCTGACATGGTCAGTCCTGTCCCCTCTACTCTCCATGAGCACACAACTGTGCCATCTTCTCTTGAGCCCAACCTTCCTTTCCTCCCTCTTTTTCATTGTTTATTTGAGAGAGAGAGCATGTGTGTGAGCGGGGGGGGGGGGGGAGAAGCAGAGGAAGAGAAAGAGAATCTTAAGCAGGCTTCATGCAGTGCAGAGCCCGATGCTGGGCTTGATCTCATGACTGTAGGATCATATCTGAGCTGAAATCAAGAGTCAGAAGTTCAATCCGCTGAGACACACAGGCACCCTTACCATCCTATTTCTTTTTTAAAAATGTTTTATTTATTTATTTTTGAGAGAGAGGGAGAGCAGGGAAGGGGCAAAGAGAGAGGGAGCAGAGAACCCTAAGCAGGTTCCATGCTGCCGGCACAAAGTCCAGTGCAGGGTTTGAACCCACAAACTTCGAGATCATGATCTGAGCTGAAATCAAGCCCAACCAACTGAGCCAACCAGGTGCCCCAAAAGTAGTCATTTCTCACCGTCCCCAATTTCTTCTCCTTCTGTTCACCCCCAAGCCCACTCCACTCAGGCTTTGTCCCAGGTCACCACTGAAACCTCTTCCTCTTTGTTAAATCCGGGGGGTGGAAGGGATCCATAGTCTTATCTGCTGGCAGATCGGGCTCCTCTGGGGCCAGAAGCAGCAAGGCTGTCTTCCATGGGACCAGCAGGGGAGGAGAACCTGCCTGACCTTCCCATACACATCAGTGTTCGTCCTGCCAGGGTCATTTGGTTTTACTGACATCAAATCTTACCAGTTAATTTTTAGAAGTTACACGGCAGGGCCTGTGCTTCTGACTGCCCACAGGGCTGCAGGGATGGAGACCATCGTTAGTGAACTCACCTGTCGTTGTCTCTCCAGAAAATATGCACACTGATGTGGTGACCTCAGCTGCAAACACTCCAGGGAAGCCCAGCCTTCTGGGAGGCTCCTCCTCCAGCCCAGGTGATGGAATCTAGGCTAAGCTGGGGGCAGAGGAAGAGGAGATGGGAAAGAAAGACTAATCATTCTCACCAATCTGTCTCACAGATAGTACAACATTTAAGAGGGCTCGACACTTTCAGATCCCGTGCACTTGGAATCTGCAATAATCTGAGCACAAGCATTGTGATCTTCTCTTTGCAGGCTCTGCTCTTTAAAAGCATTCATCAAGTAAAATGATAGTTGTCCAGCTGGAACCCCTTAAAACCCACTCTTTACCTCAATAAGTCCTGACCCAGATTCTGGGATCGCTCCCGGCTTCAGGTCTGAGGACTCTAAGGAGCTTTTGCCGGAACTCTAGTTGCCTAAGAAAACAGTTCTGAGGGGCGCCTGGGTGGCGCAGTCGGCTAAGCGTCCGACTTCAGCTCAGGTCACGATCTCACTGTCCGTGAGTTCGAGCCCCGCGTCGGGCTCTGGGCTGATGGCTCAGAGCCTGGAGCCTGCTTCCGATTCTGTGTCTCCCTCTCTCTCTGCCCCTCCCCCGTTCATGCTCTGTCTCTCTCTCTATCTCAAAAAATAAATAAACGTTAAAAAAAAAAAAAAAAGAGTTCTGAGTCCTAAGCCTGACCTTCATGACCCTTTGTTGCTTGAGTGCTAGCTCTGTGCTAGGCTAAGTGTTAGGGGCTGGGATACAAATGTTAAGACATGCTTTCCTGTCCTGTCCTCCCCCAAACACAGCCTCATGGATATGCAAAGAAACTGCCATGTGCAATGATAGGCAAATGCACAGAATATATTATTTGCCAGAGAGGAGGGCCTATGTTTGGACCTTGGAGCCTCCTCCTCTCCCCCCAAATGCACACCTTTGTTCTAGCAGGTTTGGTCTCTCTGGAGGACATTCTCCTTAGCTTGTGGATGGTGGCCTTCTTGCTGTGTCCTCACATGGCCTTTCTTGTTTGCGTGTGTGTATCTAGTATCTTATCTCTCTGTGTTCTACTAATCTCTTCTTATAAGGACACCAGTCAAAAGCCACCTGAGTCCATTGCACATGCTGCAGAAGAGTCCTAAGAAATACTTGTATTGGGTCAATGAGTAGTATGTATAAGTCTACATATATGAACTGTGGGTTAGGGCCTCCCCTAATGACACCATTTTACTTTAAATACCTGTTGAAAGGTCCTATCTCTAAATATAGTCACATTCTGAAGTACTGAAGGTTAGGGCTTTGACATAGGCATTTTAGGGGGAGGGAGACATAGTTCAGCCATAATAGTGCTCAACAGAGATTTTTAAAAAAATGAATGAATAAAGCTTTAGATATTAACAGATTAACTACATATCCCTTAGATAAATTTATATTAATAGACTTCTAAAAAATTCCCCCAATAGTATCTTCCAGGAAGAATAAAGGTATAGCAATGAGGAGAAAAACACATAAACCCACATGATGTAAGGTTAATGACATAATCACTTACCATCTGTATTTGCAGAAATCCTCAAGACTTAAGATGACATTGGTTGAATTCATCCTTACTGAAGCATAATCCACCTTACATTTAATTCTCTCTATAGGTTTGATAAACCATGGGGAGCCCCCATATCAGTCACTGGACGTATTTCAGAGGCTTTATGTTTTCCTGTGGAATGTAAATGTTGCCTTTTGAATACAAGCTCACATGGTTCCCTGTGTGGTCATTTAATTTTTTGGAACTGCTTAATCAACTTAGACTCATCTAAATTCAAAATCAAATTCTGTAGTGAAAGGGTTATTCATCTAGGGTAGACCCAAAGGTGGTGGGCAGGTCATTTTTTTTAACAAAATATTCCTCAGGAGCTGGACTTCATGTAGCAGCTCTTAGCATTCCAGTTTTACAAAATACATTTCTACTGTCCTTCCAAAGTTCACTTTATAGTTCCATAGCTTACATAGAAAACATTCTGGCTCTATGTTCTATCACAGTTCATATACGTAGACTTATACATACTACTCATTGGCCCAGTACAAGTATTTCTTAGGACTCTTCTGCAGCATGTGGGATGGACTCAGGTGGCCTTTGAGCTTACCCACTTCATTCATTCTGAAAGCAACACCCTCCAGAAGGCTATGGGTTCCAGTCATCACACTCTTGTTCTACTTTAGACCCTGCTGAAAAGTAGTGTCATTGTGGGGGCACAGTGAGGGGAGGGTAGTAAATACAGAAGTCACATGGGCCTGTGAGTTCATAAGGATTCTATCATAAAACAAGGTACAGTATATAATTTCCCACCGAAACCTTCTCAGCCTCCTGAGACTAATTCCATCTGGCACAGCTAGCAGTTTTCCACAGTCCATAGGTGGGCTTGGACAGGAACCACTGAATAGGCCTCATTCATCCATGAGTCAGGCCATCGAGACCCCTGAGGTTATAATGCTCCAAGAAGAAACTTACCGCCCACCCTATGTCTGCCACCAGAATGGTACCCAAAACTGGGCTTTTTGCTAAGAAATTTTAGCATCCTAAGGGGCCTTCAGCTGGAGCTTCCAGTTTCTCATTCTGTTCAATTTCTACCAGGAAAAATACCAGGACATTCTAAGTATTTCCATAGATAAGAGATACACCCTTTTAAAGAAAGTAAATTCCATGGTTGTAAATGGTAAATAATACACATGAGCAAGGGCTGGCAGGCCAAATTTGCCTGCTGCCTATTTTTATAAGTTTTTTTGGGAACACAACTATGTTTATTCATCCATGAATTGCCTTTTGCTTCTTTTGTACCACAAATGCTAAGTCAAGAGTTATGACAGAGACCAAGTGTCCCACAAAGCTTAAAATATTTACTATCTGGACCTTGACAGACAAAGTTTGCTGACCTCTGTGATTTGAGCACACCTTGACCTCCTTCTTCTAACAAGTAATGGAATCAAGCTACCCAATGTTTTACCCCAGGGCTCCCAGCTTTGCCTTCGGCAGCTGATTATGTGAAATTATTCTCAATTTTTACTACAATATTTTTTAAAGTGGCAGTATAATTGGTTATTAGGGTCCTCAGGACACACTCACAGAATGCACAACTTATAATGGAAGGAAACCATTCACTAGCACTAAGAAATTTGCTCCAGGCAACTGCTAAGAATACAATGAGTCTCATCACTAAGTTGGTCTGGAAGCACGTACAACCCATCTTTCATCTTATGGTCAGGTGAAATTCATATACAATTTTTTCCTCTATCTCTGGTTTTTATAGATGTGGACAACTACTAATAGGTAACCCTGGGGTACCTTGGTTTTACCTCCGCTTCCTGGGCCATGACTATTGAAGGGTCCTGAAAGGAGGCTGGTTTTGTAGGAATTATTTTACCAATCATGAACACAATAGAAGACAATCCACTTTACCATCCAACTTAAATTTTAATTATCAAATAAAATATATTAAAAGTATATTATGAGGAGACCAATAATAGAAACCAACTTTCTCTAGAGCAATATTTTCCTCAATCTTTTTGTTGTTGTTGTTGTTGTTATTGCCCTTCTAAGGAATCTTTTTTTGACAAATTTTCCAAATCACTCTCCACTCCATAAAATTTTAATATCATAAATATACTGTATATCTATTTATGTAGTATGCCTTTTGGAGAACAATGGTTATTATAATATCTAAGATTTTATCACTCCCATTTGAGAACACATGCTCTGTCTAGAAAAATTGTCTAAGAAACTAGGAATCCAGGGAAACAATTATCCAACATAACATCATCATTTTTTTTTTAATTTTTTTTAACGTTTATTTATTTTTGAGACAGAAAGAGACAGAGCATGAACGGGGGAGGAGCAGAGAGAGAGGGAGACACAGAATTGGAAGCAGGCTCCAGGCTCTGGGCCATCAGCCCAGAGCCCGACGCGGGGCTCGAACTCATGGACCGTGAGATCATGACCTGAGCTGAAGTCGGACGCTTAACCGACTGAGCCACCCAGGCGCCCAACATCATCATTTTTAATCCATCATCCCATTTTTTTAATCTGGCTTTAGGAATGTAGTTGATACTGTGGCTCCCTTCTTGGGCCAAAGTGCCCCTACACTTACCCCTTTTGGGTGATTTGCCAGGGACAGGTGTGGGCTCAGACTACCATGTATATAGTAGGAGCTAGACTTACTGTCAGAGCACCATTAACAGCTTATCAAGTCTTTGTTCACTTAACTACACCTTGAGTTCTTGCCAACTACTTTTGTTTACCGGATATACTTGACTCATTACCAGTTAAAAAATACTGAGGGTTGATCAGGGGTTGGGGTTAATACAATATGATTGAGAACATTCCCTGTATGAAATTGAGGCTATAAAGTTTTGTCAGGAAAAAAATCAGAACTGGCACATACTCCAAAGCAGTTTCCTTGAGGTCACCTCTCCATCAGTCTAGTACTCTTAACCTTAAAGTAGAGTTAATCCAGCATAAGAGCTCTTGTGGTAAACGTAGAGAGGGACCAGTCTAGAGGTGAGTAGGAGGAAAGAGAGACTCAGGAGAGATGTAACCAAGAAAAAATAAAGTATGTAAATTACCTCATGTGTTTGACCATCTTGAGAGATTTATACTTCAGTCCCAAAGTTTGAATATGAAATAGTGATGTTTATCTAGAAAACTAAAAAAACAAAACCAAAGCAAATACTAACTTAACAGAAAACAAAAAGCTGTATAATAAAGTAATCATAATACACTGCATTGTTCAACTTGGAATAATACATAGTTTTATTATGTTAACACTGAGTTAGGGTGGGGTATATTTTTGTTCTTAGTATTTCCATTTCCTAATTTCTTCCTCCAAGAATACTTGAATATGTCATTTAGCACTTGTTGATATTTCTCATATAGAAATTATATAGACTGGCCATTTACTCCAACCCCCACCCTATGAATCACCGTGATCATTTAACTAATGTTATCATTGGTGAGCTAGAAGCCTGGGTCTTTCTCTCTGAAAGAGGACCCTTCCTCATATCAAGAACACAACTGCACTGGAACTGGGTATCAGCCCATAAAGAAAGATAGCTATCCCCATCACTGAGACACCCTATGATGTTCCTGATAGTCTGAATGTGAATGAGCAACACTGAAACTTCCAGATTTGAAAATGAGATTTCCCACAGTAAAATAGTATTGTTCGATCGGGGTTGGGGTGGGGAGCTGATGTCTCATCAGGATTTTTTTTTTTAAACTGGGGTTTTAGGAGCTTGAAAGAATTATTTCAATATTTTCTTACCACATGTATTAGTTTCCCATGTAGCTGCTATACCAATTGAGTAAAAATACAGTGGCTTAAATTAACACAAATTGATTATCTTACAGTTCTGGAGGTCAAAAGTCTGAAATCACTTCCAGGAGGCTAAAGAAAAGGTATCATCAGGTATCATTCCTCCTGGAGGCTGTAGGTGAGAATTCTTGCCCTTCTACCTACTACAGGCTACCCATGTTTCTTGGCTTGTGCCTCCCCCCCCCCCCACCCCCCGCTTTCATGTTCAAAACCAGCAACTGTATCACTTTGATCCCTGATTCCATTGTCACATTTTCCTTTTCTCTGACATTTCTGCCTTCCTCTTATAAGGACCCATGTGATTACAGTGGGCCCACCCACCTGGATAATCCAGAATAACCTCCCCGATTTACGATCCTTAATTTAATCACCTCTGCAATGTGCCTTTTGTTTGTTTTGTTTTCTTAAACATTTTTTTGATGTTTATTTATTTTTGAGAGAGAGAGAGAGACAGAACATGAGCAGGAAAAGGGCAGAGAGAGAGGGAGACACAGAATCTGAAGCAGGCTCCAGGATCCGAGCTGTCAGCACAAAGCCTGACACAGGCCTCAAACTCATGAACTGCGAGATCATGACCTGAGCCAAAGTTGGATGCTTAACCAACTGAGCCATCCAGGCACCCCCAACAAAGTGCCTTTTATTGGGTGAGGTAACACATTCACAGATCAGGTGGATTAAGACATGGACATCTTTTAGGGCTGATTATTCTGCCTTCCACACTGCAAGCGTCAGGTAGATTCTGGTGGTGAGAGTTGAAAAGAGTGGCATCAAATGGAGAGGTATGAACACTACTATCTCACCCCAGGTCTAGAAAAAAATACTCAGGTCAACTGTAGCCCAGGGTTGCCTTCACAGTCTGTCCCCCGCAAACAGTTCCAACCCAGGTATTTGGATGCCATTCATGACCTACCTGTGTCCTCACTTGACCCAAGGAGATTTGTTAGACTAGTAATTTCACCATCTCCGCAGATCTTCAGTTCTCCCAATAAACTTCTGGAGCTTTGCCTCAGCCTGTTCAGCATACCATAGCGAGTCTGACCTGGAAGACAGGGACATTTAACTTGGCACTTACCTTATGACACCCTCACTTTTTTTTTTTTATGTGTAAGGATGCCCATTGCAAGATTATTTACAATAGCAGAAGAACCCCAGCAACAACCTAAATATCGATCAATAGGGGATCAGTTAAGTAAAATATAGTACAAAGGAAGAGCCACATACAGTCACTAAAAAGAACATGGTAAGTCTATAAGTGCTACTATGGAAAGCAATCCGAAATGCTATTAAATTAAAAGAAAGCAAGACACAGATCACAAAAAGGTCATTATACACACAACTTTTATTTTATTTATTTTTAAATTTTTAAAATGTGTATTTATTTTTCAGAGAGAGAAAGAGAGACAGAGCATGAGCAGGTGAAGGGCAGAGAGAGGGAGACACAGAATCTGAAGTAGCCTCCAGGCTCTGAGCTGTCAACACAGAGCCCAACACGGGGCTTGAACTCATGAACTGTGAGATCATGGCCTGAGCGAAGTCAGGCGCTTAACTGACTGAGCCACCCAGGTGCCCCTACACACAACTTTTAACATGAGCATCCGTAGTACTTTGTAATTTATAGAAACTTCATATCCATTATCCATCAATTATAGCTCCTTTCTCTCCAGATCGCAGCCTCTTTCTCTATCAGCTTTTCCTCTTGGCAGGTAGAACGTGTTCCAGAGTAGCATTCCCCAGCCCTTTTGATGGCATGGCACAGATAGATGACAGTGTATGCATGACATGCTGAGGATGAATTAGATGAGGTTGCACATGCCAGAAGCACCCTGTGGTGGGGGAACTCCAGGGCCCAAGCTGGAGTGGAGGGGAGAAGTGATCAGTATAGGTGTGCTATAGCCCATTCCTAGTATGCTGGTATAGTGTGTAGGAGTGTTTCCTCAAGAGTCCTGGCAGCTGAAGCCTTGGGCTGCTCATAGAAGGGATTGGCCTGGGAGGGAGGTAAAAGGGGAATCTTGTCCTGGCACATTCTGGGTCAGTGGGAAAGACAGGGCAGCATCAAAGGAGGAGTTGAGGGGAGGGATCTGAGGTTTTGAGTTCAGGCAAGGCAGGTTCTGGACCTTGGGAAGAAAAGCCAGCTGCATCCCTTTCCAGGGATTGCAGACAAGATGATGCTTGGGGGCCATTAGGTTTTGTCCTAAGATGAGCAACTTCTGCCAAGATGAAGCATGGGAAAAGCGACACCCTCACCTTCTTAAACTTCACCCTCTAAGCCTGCATTTACTGTGGGCTGTCCAGAGTTAAAAGCCTCATTCTCCTACTGGTGGACTGCTTGAAATCAGGGCATCCTGTGCTACCCAAGCTACATCATCCTTATCCCCTAGATAGCTTCAGGGTCCCCAAGGCTCCACCTGGAGAAGGCAAAGCGAGCCACAGGGGAAGAGGGCCAGGCAACCTCCCTTGCTCACCCTCCATACAGAATCCTATCTCCTCTCCTTGCTTGGCTTTTATTTTTGTGTTCTCATTCTGACCTTAAACCATTCCTCCTAGTCATACTTCGTTGTGGCAGACCAATATGGGTGCTCCCTGATGCTAGGGGAAATTTTGTATTTCAAATTTGTAAGACCCCAAGGTGTTGGGAAGGCTCAAAGTTCCTGCAGGTGGCACCTCTGCCACAAGATGTATTGTAGTCTTGGTAGAGAATTTCTTTGCTGGAGAGCTCCCAGGGTGGAGAGAACACTTGCTTTTGAGTAAAGTTAGAAGCGCTGCATAATGAACTGGATAGTTTTATTTCTGAATTAGACTGTGTCCTACTGGCTTTAAGAGTGATCAAAAAACTCTTTGAGTTTGCAAGAACTATAAGAAGAATGTCTCCCACTGAATCCACTTAAAGGGAAGGTAGCATACCATACGAACTCGCATTCTGATTACATGCCACAAGGAAGGCTTGTCTTGTTCAGCATACCGAACACACAAATTTCCTTTATGAGGGCTCGGTGTGAATAAATTTCAAGTGATTATTGATAAATAGTTCACCCACCTACAGATCCCCTAAATATTCTCTATTATTTCTCTTTTAACACTATTTTAAAATTTCTCCTTTTTATGCCTGTTGGGAAATGTACTGGAAACCTAGTTCAAGTGACTTCCCCTTCCAAATAGCACTACCCCCTTCTCTCCCCATTCAGGCCACTTGATCACTTTAGTGGGTACAAGGAATAGATTTGGAACTGGAAAGATTTCTTCTTTGGGAAACAATTGACTAGTGTGGGGGCACAGACCATCTGGGCCCAGTACAGAGGCAGCTTTCTTCCAAGAAGAATGCTGAGCACACAGACACCATGACCCTTGCTGTTCCAGTCCTTGTTAGGATTCTCTGTTCCAGGCTGTTCCAGGGTCCTGTAATGGAACCTACAGGTCATCCTTGTTCTGTGACCGCTGACTGGAGCCTGACTCTTTGTGGCAGCTTTGCATCTTCAGACTGGGGCCTGGCATTATTTCCCACTACCCATCTCAGCCTGGCAAGGGAGCAGGAAGATCCCTGAGTATGTGACTATTTGGAGGACAGGCAGAAAGAAACAGAACCAAGGAAGTCATCTCTTATTTAGGAAGCAATGCTGTGTGCCAGGCATTGTGCTGGGTGCTTGGCATACTCACTGCAATTTCGCTGAATATTCTCAACAGTCCCACGAGGTGGGTGTTACTATCCTCATTTTGTAATGAGACTAACGTTCTAAATTGTCAGCGTTCAAGTAGGAAACAGATGGCATACTAAAGGGGGTTAACTGGAGAAAGTTTAAGGAATGGACTATTTACAGAGGTGTGAACAGAGGTAAGGGAAGTAACAAGAGATAATGAAGCCTTAGAGATTAACAACTGTTAGAAGCCATTATCACCCCTGGCTCTAAAGGGAAAGAGGAAGGAGAAAGTTACTCAGAACATGAGACAGCTGGAAATGAAAGATGGTCAAAACATTGTGGTACAACAAGGCAGGGAGTTGGAGGGTTGGGAGGGGGATTAGTACCCTGCCTTCTCTTCTCCCACTGCTCTGACCCAATGGTTTTCCACCACTGCTTCCCATTGGCCAAACCTAACTGGAAGCCAGAGAGCAGGGATGCCTGGATGGATGCAGTCTATAGAGGTCAGCTTCTTGAGGGGCAAATGGAAACCAGCCAGCACATGTTCTGAGAGAGTAAGTAATTTAATCAAATCTTGAGCTGAAATTTAACCCTTGGTCTCCCTGAATTCAGATTACCACACTGCTGTCCTCCCATTGTCTACATTATCAAGAATAGCAGCTAGATATTGGAAGGAAACATAGAGAAGGAAATTAAATTTGAGCTCAGAGATGAGCTGTCCAAAGTATACTCCAAACACTAGACTTTTGTTGCCAAAAAGTTTGACAAACTCTATATATCTCCAGTTAGAACTCCAAAATGCATTTTAGCATATTGAAGACTCTGAGGAGTAATTAAACCTAATTATTTTTCTCTCTTTTCTCCAACTCAGTTGACCATAAGAACTTTCTTGTTCATGTAACACCAATTACATAACACAGATTTTGTATTCTTAGAAACGCACTTGGGGAATTACTGCTTTCAACAATGTGGGCTGTTGGTGAAGGTAAATGTAGCTCCCGCGTGGAAGATGGATTTGAAGAGGCCAGTGTGGGAGACGAGCAGACCAAATAGAAGACTACTCCAGTAATCCAAACAAGAACAGGATGGGAACTTGTGAAGCTGCAACAGGAAGGAAAGAAGAGCAGGTTTCTTTTCTTTTCTTTTTTTTTGGTGTCCCACACGGGGAGTAAAAGGAGTAGGTTTCTTTACGGTGATTGGGTGAATGGCAATATTATCCACCTGGAAGAGAAATCAGACAGGGAGGGTAGGCCAATTTCATACACATTGAGCATAGGGTGCTTGGGGATAAACAGAGATGTTTTAGTTGGAAATTGGGGATGCGAAATTAAGGTTTTGGAAAATGGTTGCTGCTCAGGTACACATTTAAAAGCCATCAACATCTGAGTGACACTCAAAGCCTGGAGAGTGGTTGGCATCCTCCCAGTTGAGAAAGTAGAACAGAGAGTCTAATGTGGCTTCAGGGTATGAGGGAACCTCTTGAAATTACTTAAAGTATTGTGAATCCATGAATATAGGCTTTTTTTTCCAAGTTAGAGTGTCCCATAGCTTTTAGCATCTTTTTAAAGGTATCCTTAAAAAAAAAAAGAAATTTGGGACACCTGGGTGGCTCAGTCGGTTAAACATCCAACTTCAGCTCAGGTCATGGCCCCGTGTTAACAGTGAAGAGCCTGGAGCCTGCTTCAAATTGTGTGTCCCCCTCTCTCTCTGTCCCTCCCCCACTCACATTCTGTCTCTCTGTCTCAAAAATAAACATAAAAAAAATTTTTTTTAAAGAAAAAAGAAAAAGAGAAGTTTAAGAACCATTGTTGTAGAATGAGAAGAGAGAAGAATTAAGGGTGGAATCTACAAGGAGAGTCACCAAACAAGTCTGATGCTTGTTGGCCAAGCAGTGGGATAAAGGCAGGGTGCATGGGCCATGGATCCAGAATGGAAGGAAAAGTGAGTCATTTCCAATGTACAGTCTGTCACAGAAATAATCCTTTCAGTTCAACCATTAGGAGGTTATTGGTGGCCTTATCAAGAGCAGTGTCAATAAGGTGTTGGGTGGGTGAGGATACAGAGTGGAATAGTGAGTGGCTTGGAAGGAAGTAGAAGTCATGAGAAAAGACAGACTCCTTTAAGATGACTGGGGCCAAGATAAGACCAAGATTTAGTGCTTCTATTGGTTTGAGAATGAGAGCAATAAAAGCAGTTTGGTATTCAGGGCCTTACTTGAAGACACTGTAATAAAAGGAAAAATGCATACCACATACTGAAAACAATTTCTCTGGGTGAATAATAAATATAACTCATGAAACCCAACACATACATCCCTGCAAAAGCAGCAAGTGGAAGTAGAGAGACTAGGTCACAGTAAAGGATAAATGTTGAAGATCAGAGTCAAGAGGATTTGCGTCTGACCTGAGCATCCAGGTGAATGGTGGTGTCTTTTACAGAGTTGGGAAAGACTGGGATAAGAGTATGAGGGGTGGTGGGGTGCCTGGGTGGCTCAGTTGGTTGAGCATTCGACTCTTGATTTCGGTTCGGGTCATGATCTCAGGGTTGTGAGACCCAGCCCCACATTGAGCCCCATACTGAGCATGGAGCCTGTTTAAGATTCTCTCTCTCTCCCTCTGCCCCTCTCCTCCACTTGCTCATGCTCTCTCTAAAATACAAAAACAAAAACAAAACAAAAAAAAAAGAGCATTAGGGGTGGAAAGTGAGAGTTCCATTCTGGATAGATATACAGTAAAACCTTGAATTGAAAGTAACTTGTTCTGCAGGTATTCAGCAAGACGAACAAACATATCTAATAAATTTTAACTTGATAAACGAGTGATGTCTTGCAATACAAGTAGTATGTGATGCTGAATGTCACATGATCACAACTGAGCCAATGATTCTCTTTCTCTCTCTTGCTGCAGGATTGTGGGTGATCATCTCCCAAGCTCGAATGCTCAGTCTCAGGCCACAGTGTTCGGCAGAAATCAGATTTTTCAGAACATTGAAAGGTGACCACACCTGGCACTAGTATATTTTTTGTCACTTCAAAGCACCTATGGACAGTTTTTTGCTTTTCCATACAAGAGTAAGCTTATGAATGCTTTGCTTCATTCTAGGTCAGGCTGCCTGTAGATATGGATTCTAGGTCCTGTGCTGCCTTATTGCCAGTTACATTAAATACAGTATATGACAAGAGTTTATTAATAGTGTACTGTAGTCAACATCCGTGCAAGCATATACAATGGCCCCCATGCAGAAAAAGGTTGAAAAGAAAGGTGGTAAGAAGAGGGAGATGCTTAAGAAGGAAATCATTGAGAAGTACAAATGAAGTATGTGAGTGGCCAAAATTGCAAGATTTTAGAAGAAATCTAGCTGACCATTTGCACAATATTAAAGAAGAAAGAAGAAGTAAGGGGGCTAGATGCAGCAAAAGGAGTCACGAGAATATCAAAGCAACGACCATGTGTTCTGGAAGATGTAGAAAAGTAGCTTCTGGCTTGGATAAACGAGAAGCAACTAGCAGGTGATACTGTGACAGAGAACTTTATCTGTGAGAAGACAAAGGCCTTGTACACCGACCTTGTAAGTAAACTGCCAGGTACATCAACAGAAAACGAAGAAGACTTCAAGGCAAGCAGGGGATGGTTTGGTAACTTTAAGAGGAGAAGTGGCATCCATAGTGTTGTGAAGCATGGAGAGGCTGTGAGTTTGGATGCTAAGGCAGCTGAGGCATTCACTACTATAAGTCCCAGAAGCTTATGGTTTCCAAGTGTTACCTACTGGAGCAAGTTTTAACTGCGATGAGATGGGACTTTTTTTGAAAAAAGATGCCAAAGAGGACCTACATTATAGAAGAAGAGAATGCAATACCTAGTCACAAGCCCATGAATGACCGTCTCACCCTCTTGTGCTAATGCAAGTGGGGATTTCAAAGTCAAGCTCCTGCTCATGTATCATTCCAAGAATCCAGGAGCCTTCAAGAAATGCAAGGTGCAGAAGAGCCAGTTAAATGTGATGTGGAGTTCCCAACAGCAAGGCTTGGGTCACCGTATCTTATCTGTTGAGTGGATCAACAAGGCCTTTGGTCCTGCAGTGAAGAAATAACTTTAACAAAAGAATCTGCTACTCAAAGCCTTACTGGTTATTGATAATGCTCCTGTTCATCCTCCAGGCTTTGAGGACGACTTACTGGAGGAATTCGAGTCCACTAAGGTCAAGTTCCTTCCTCCCAATACTACTCCAATCCTCCAGCCCATGGATCAGCAGGTCATTTCAAACTTTAAAAAGTTTTACACCAAAGCACTATTTCAACAATGCTTCGAGGAGACTGAAGGAACAAACCTCTGAGAGTTTTGGAAAAATCATTTCCACATCATGACCTGCCTCAAGATCGTCGATAAAGCTTGGGATGGGGTCACCAAGAGAACCCTCCATTCTGTCTGAGAAAGCTATGGCCTGATTGTGTTCTTGGACATGACTTAGAAAGGCTTGCTTGCAAACAGGAGCTGCCAGTTGTCGATGAAATTGTGTCCATGGGGAAGGCCATGGGACTGGAGGTGAATAAGGAGGACATTCAAGAGCTGGTGGAGGAACATGGCCAGGAGCTGACCACCAACGAGCATCACGAGCAACAGCAAGAGGTTATGGAGATCTCATCTCCAGAGGAGGAGGAGAAAAAGGCACAGGAATCCTTCACTTCAAATGAGATTATGGAGAGGTGTAAAATGTAGGAAACTGCAAAATTTTGTAGAAAAGCACCACTCAAATAAATCTATAGCAGTGCAAGCAATGAATCTGTTTAATAACAATGCAATGCACTTTTCTTTGAAATGCTCAAAAGGAGGCAAAATCAAGTGTCACTGGATAAGTTCCTTGTTAAAGTTGCATGAAAAGAAAAAGATTCCACTGAGCCAATACACAGCAGTGATTTCATTAGTGATAGTGAAAGTTGTCCTACATAATAACCCTCTCTCCTGTCTCCCTCACACCAGCCATGAAGGTTTTCAAAGATAAGTGCAGGTTAATTTGTTTATTTTTCATTTATATTTTGTACTTTATTTATTACTTTGTATTATATTGCAGTATTATATTCATTTTCATATGAATATTTTTGGGTTGTGGAATGAATCACCTGAGTTTCCATTATTTCGTATGGGGAAATTCACTTTAATATACAGTGCTTTGGATTATAAGCATGTTTCCAGAACAAATTATGCTCACAAACCAAGATTTTACCGTGTGTGTGTGTGTATGTGTGTGTGTGTTTTTTTTAATTTGACTGATTTTTTTTCCGCAGCTTCATTGAGATCTAATTGACATATAATATTGTGTAAGTTTAAGATGTACAATGTGATGATTTGATATAAACATATATTGCAAAGTGATTACCATAATAAGGTTAGTTAACATATCTATCACCTCACATAGTTACCTGTGTGTGTGTGTGTTTAGAACTTTTTTTTTTTAATGTTTATTTATTTTTGAGACAGAGAGAGACACAGCATGAGCAGGGAAGGGGCAGAGAGAGAGGGAGACACAGAATGTGAAGCAGGCTCCAGGCTCTGAGCTGTCAGCACAGAGCCCGACGCGGGGCTCGAACCCACGAACTGTGAGATCGTGACCTGAGCCGAAGTCGGACGCTCAACCGACTGAGCCACCCGGGCGCCCCGAGAACTTTTAAGATCTATTCTTTTCTCTTTTAGCTACTTTTAAGGATACAATACAGTTTTGTTGACTATAGTCACTATGCTCTACATTAGATCCCCAGAACTTATTCATCTTATAAGTGAGATCTTACAGTATTTGTCTCTCCCAACTGACTTATTTTACTTAGCATAATGTCCTCAATCCACAAAGATACCTTGGTTAATTTCCTCCCACTTTGAAAAGTACAATTTATCACTATTACATGTCACAAATGTAACAACTTTCCTTTCTCTCTCTTTGGTTCATTGAGCACGATTTACCCTCATTCCAGTTAAATTTACCCTCATTTCCCTCCTAACCCAGCCAAGAGAGTTCAGGGATTCCCAAACAGATTCTCAGCTCCTGGATCTCAGAAAGGCCCCAAGCTGAAATAATTTGGTGATAATAGACACCAGAAGCTTTTCTCTACTCCTGTTAATGTGCTCCCCTTAAGAGGCCTAACAAAAATTATTTAACTGAGTGGAAATGGTCCTCTGAGTAACTCTGGTGATTGTGGACATAAGCCACCCAGATCCTCTTCCAGGAAGGGCTTGTTGCCTCAGTTGATGGAAGTGCTTTCAGCAGACCATTCTTGATGTCTTCAGAGATTGCTTCAGTTTTGGAAAAATGCCTCCTCCAAGGTTATGCCCTTCCACAGGTAGCCCACATCCAATATGGGGTCGCCTGGCCATTTTGACTCAGTGCAGGACAACTCAGAGGCCAATTCAACCCTGGAGTTCCCAGTGGGTGTCAGGTGAGACAGTTGGAAGTGAAACAAGTTGTCGTCTCCTTCTGCCCACCCCAGTTTCCTTCCTTTCCCTTCCACAGGCATTGATCCTCAATATACATCTGCATCTATATTCCATCTTGGAGTCTGATTCCTGAAGAACCCGAATGGCAACAGTAATCACACACTGAAATGCCTGGCTTCATCAGCAACTGAGCTGCTTCACTGAGGCATTAATCATTCATGTCTCTGAGTAGTAGATCAAAATCCTGAGGCTGTCTTGGAAAATTTTCATGTGGCCTATACTTCAAAGAAATTGACTCTCTTTTTTTTTTTTTTTGGCCTGTGATAATATCAGCATAATAGTTGATCCTAGGCCCTTAGGTTTAGCTGGATTCGTGTCAGAGCATCCTAAACCTGAAAAGTGATCCCAGACCAGAAAGAACTTCTCCTGCTTCTCTTCCTTGCAAGTATTTTCACCTTCAGGAGACGTATCAATGTTGGCAAGTTCTTCACTCATCAGCTCATGGATGTGGACCCAACGATTCCATTGACCTAGCAGTGCCTTTATGAATACCAGTTTGCCTTTAAGAGAAATTCTAGGCCTCTCACATACACTTGCATATTATTCCACATTGCCAAAAATTTCACACTGAGTGAATCTGAAGTGCAAATCATTCCAAGTCTTGTTGCAGCTGCCATATTTTTCCTACAACTGGGTGGTGAGACACAACAGGCATCCGGGTTCTTAGTAACCAAGAATGGGAAATGCTATGGCTAGTCTATTGAGTGTAGTGTCTTTACTGCTTTAATTTTAGTGAAGATGAATATTTATAAGGGCTTTGTGGCTTTGTTCATTATTTGGGTCCCTTTTCACACAAGATCTTCTATTCTTCAATCATGAATTCCACTAACAAAGAGTTTCCATGGTCAAAGAGGAAATAATATATAAATCTTGATGATACTTTTCATTTGCAGATGTTTTCATAAATGATCTTTACATTAGAGCCAAGGTTTTTGTTTTTGTTTTTCTCAAATGGCACCTTCCAATATCATATGGTTGTTGGAAGGACCAAATGAGATGCTACAGGTAACGCCCTTGTCGCAGAGCCTGGCACATAGTGAGTGCTGAATGAATATTGGCTGGAAGCAGAATGCACCATGGTTAAACCACTCCGGAGTTGGAGTACTTGAGGGTGAACCCCACTTCTATCCCTCTATCTTTATGAACTTGAGCAAGTTCCCTCTCTGTCCCTCTGTCGTCTGTCTCATCTGTAAAACTGAGAAAACGATAGTCCCACCTCACGGGGTTGTTGTACAGATCAAAACATTTCCATTAATGAACATCAGAAACATATGCGTGCATAAGTTAACATGTAAAACACACTTAAAAGTACTTAGCACACTGGAAACATTATTTAAATATTCACTTTTATTACGAGGAGCAATTCTGGATAATAGACTGAAATGATAAAATGACTTTATCAGAATATGCATTAAAAGCATTTATTTAAGGTATTCCTAATCTGTATCATACTGCCGAAGTTTTGCTGTTATGTACAGTCAACACTGATGCTTACCATGTCCCAGGTACTCTGCCGAACACTTTCTAAACATTGCCTTATTTAATCCTCTCGGCAGGTTTAATCCTCATCAACAGATGAGGAAACTCAGACACAGCAAATAAGTGACTTGCCCACAGCGTGTCCAACTCCAGAACTCCCACACCAGTCCGTTATACCTCCCACAATAGCCTGAAGCTATTGCTAACAAAAACACATGTAATAGAATGCTAAAAATAAACATGGCCTCTGAGAAGGAGCCAATAATTGAGATGACAACCTGGGATAAAATAGTTATTGCATTAAGCATTAATTTAGAGCTAGGCTTTCCAGCAACCAAGGCAAAATGGAAAACATAATGTGTCACACGGTATCTAATTTTTAAAAACAAGCCATGCTCTCCCGTTCCTCACTCTGAACCTGGTGCACTCCTACTCATTTTGTCATCAATGCGTGCATGGTGTGTATTCTATTTCTTACTCTGCCCTCGGGCCCAACGTGGATTTTGAAGACAGGGTAGCCTAATGCAGCATTTCCCAAACTTTGAACAGAAAAAAATCTTTGTTGGCAGCACATCTGTTACCTTCTCCAGAACAATGTTCCTGAAGACAACTGATCTACATTATATAGGTAGATGTAGGTGAATAAACTCTGGCCAAGGTCCAAGATAAGGGAAATAATCCTTGTGTTGTGCTTTCATCTTGCTTTCAATTGTAAATGTTTGTTTTTCTGTAAACAGGCCTTCTGACTCATTAGGGTTCTTTGTACAAGAAGGTATGTTTACATTTCAAAGTCTTATATCTCCCAATAAAGCCAAGTTCTGAAAACATCTTTTGCTTTGAAAAAGACCTTTCTGAGATCATAAAGCCAAACAAATACAATGAATTAAAAAGTTCTCTCTTACCATGGAATTAGCCACAAGAGACCCATAAATGCTAATGTATGTAATCTTCTTTGTCTATGAACCCTTTGGGCAAATACATAACTAACATTTTAAAGAAAAACATATGGTTATCTATAGGTGGGTGTGTTCATGGGTAGTAACTGTAGGGTATGTGTCCTTCAGGAATATTAATTGCCAGCTGGGGACTTGGATAAATCACTTTTCCTATGCATCTCAATCTGCCCTTTGAAAAATGAGGGTGTTGAATTACAGTGTTTTTAAAACTTCCCTAAAGATAAGAATCCCTGGGGGTAGTGTTTAATACTGAGATTACTAAACCTTCTGCTGAGAGCATGATTAAATGGATCTAAGTTGCATAGTTATTTATTTTTTATTTGTTTGCATGCTTTTTTGGTTTTAAAATGTTTATTTATTTTTGAGACAGAGCGAAAGCAGGGGAGGGGCAGAGAGAGAGACAGAGAGAGAGAGAGAGAGACCAAGTCAGAGAATCTGAAGCAGGCTCTGAGCTGTGAGCGCAGAGCCCAAGGTGGGCTCAGACTCACAAACCATGAGATCATGACCTGATCGATCATGATCGATGCTTAACCGACTGAGCCACCCGGGCACCCCTCATTTGTTTGTTTTTTAAATCTTTTTTAAAAAACTATTCTTATTTTTGGGAGAGCACAAGTTGGGGAGGGGCAGAGAGGGAGACAGAGGATCCGAAGCAGATTTGAAGCAGACAGGCTGACAACAGCTTGCCAGACATGGGGCTAGAACTCATGAACCACAAGATCATGACTAGAGCCAAAGTCTGACACTCAACCGACTGAGCCACCCAGGTGGCCCTCATTTGTTTGTTTTTAAATAAAGGCTCTAGCTCCTTCTCCAGGAAAGCTAAAAACCTGGTTAGATGACTCAGGGACTTTTCAACTCTGCCATTCTGTAGTTGTACAATTCGGCGAGGCAGGAGACCTGCCAGCCTCTCACCAGAAGTTACAGTAGTTAAGATCAGACCTTTGGAAATTTCTTTTTCTTAGGTTCTCCCCATGATAAAGTGGCACCTGGAGTTTGTATGGGATAGACACCTACTTCTCCTAAGATAATAAGCCCCATGAGAAATGACAAACCCTAGTTGATTTTGCTTTATTAACTCTTCTGATGTGTTCTCCCAAATAAGTGTCCCACACAGGGTCCTAGTATCTGTCCTGCTCCCAGACCTCAGATTGATAACTTGCAGCATCCAGAAATTATTTCAGAACCTCCTCATCCACAAATGGCTCCCAAGGTAAGAAGAGAGGTGACCTAAAATCAAACCCCAAACTCCTACAAACACCAAGTCCGGTCACTCTTGCTTCTCTGAGAGCCAACTGGTTCCTCTGAGACTGAAAAGAACCATCTCTGCGAGCAGGTTTTCCAACCAACCCTTTGAAATAATTGAAGATAAAACAATAAAAAGTCCCTGTGCTCCTAAACACAATCATTTCAATTTCAATTTTTAAAATGTAAATTGTACCTGCCCCTGCTCAAATCAATGAATTCTGTGGGGAAGCAAGCAGCATCATATTCTGTCCCCAGAAGACCTTGAAATCCTTTTCTCTGAACATCCTTAAAAATAGTATTGATCAGAGTGAAAGAAAATAATTAATACTGGCAAAAGGAAACACAAATGTGAGACTGCTGAGGTTAAGTAAAAACCCTTAAGTCTTGAATTTGAAATGAAAGTATCAATATGAACTCATGATACATTTTGTTTAAAAAAAAAAAAGTATTTCCTAGCTTTGTCCATGGAAAAAGCCTAGAAACAAATAATCAACCCAATAAAATGAGCCCACGTAGTACTCAGAATCTTAATTTTCTACCAAAAGGAACCAGGACTCTGTGGAGAAATGGCTGATCCAAATTTAGAACAGAAAAGAAAATCCTAAGATGAGCCTGGACTGTGCTACCATACTAGAAAGCACAAGGTTTGTGTCAGAAGGACTCAGGGGTTAACTTGATGAAGTTGCCTCTACTAAAAGATGGAACAATTTGAACATTAAGAAGAATAATAACTGCAATGTATTGAAACCATCAAAGGTATTTTAAAAGTCTATGAATTTATCATAATACATTTAAATTTTCATTCGTAAACAAACAAAACAAAACAAAAGAAAACAAAACAAAAAACATGCACCGGTCCTATTTGCAGGATACTAGGGAGCCAACTTATTATTTTGAAAACTAGTAAAAAAGAAAGAAAGAAAGAAAGAAAGAACCAAGCACTCAGCCCCTTTCCTATACAATCTGCATTTTAACCAAGTAGTAAATGAGAAGTTTCTCCTTATAAAATATTTCCGCTAAATACATCATAAGGAATGATAATTTTACTACCACCAACTTACACTTTCTTATATAATCATTATCAATAACTGCTAATATCACAAAAAAGAGACAACCAGCCATTATGCACCTCCTGATGGAAATTCACACCGCCTATGATGGATTCTTGCCAAAAAACTCAAACTGGATTAAGTCTCTAGATCTGACTACAAATTTACAGGAATGTACAGGAGTCGGAGAAAGATAAAATCAGACAAATACAGACTATATGGAAAACTCTCTAAGACACTAACCCAGTCTCTCTAATGAATAAATTGCAAGGAAAAGAAAAGAAAAGAAAAAGGACAGAGGAGTGACCTTTAGATTAAAATAGACTTAAATGTATCATCTGTACAATACATAGATTTTATTTGGGTTTTGACTATAACCAAAAATAATAAACAATTATGAGACAATCAGGGAATTTGAACACAAACCGAATACATAATATTAAGTGTTAATTTTTTAAAGTGTAGGAATGATTCTGGTTATGTAAAAAATATTTCTTATATTTTAAAGATACATACATACTTGTGGAAAAAATGATCCAGTGGTGAGATTTGCTTCACCTAGTTTGAGTTAATGGAGGGTATCGAGGAAACTAGATAGGTTATGAGTTGGTCATTGTTAAGTTGAATGATGGTTATATGGGGGTTCATTATACTATTGTCTCCACTTTTGTATACAGCAAAATTTTTCCATAAAAAAAAGGATTGAGGAGCCTGAGTGGCTCAGTTGGTTAAGCGTCTGACTTCAGCCCAGGTCATGATCTCACAGTTCGTGGGTTTGAGCCCCGCATCGAGCTCTGGGCTGATGTCTCAGAGCCTGGAGCCTGCTTCAGATTCTGTGTCTCCCACTCTCTCTCTGCCCCTCACCCACTAATGCTCTGTCTCTCTCTCCTTCAAAAATAAACATTAAAAAAAATAAAAAAAAATAAAAACGGATTGAATATTCCCTCTCTTGGAAGGATTCACTTTGCACATTCTTGAAGGTAGCCAAGGAAGTCCACCTTTGTTCCCATTCCTATGGAATGAAGTATGCATGGAGGTGGCAGAAGTGGGATGATCCTGCTGTATTCCTCACACCGGATCAAGGTCTTTAAATGAAAGTGAATTGAGAGGTGTCTGCTTGGCTTAGTCAATAGAGCATGTGACTCTTGATCTCAGGGTCATGAGTTTGAGCCCCATGTTGGGTGTAGAAATTACTTAAAAATAAAATCTTTAAAAATAAGTGAATCAAATAAACATTTAAAAGTAACTTTTTTCAATATTAAATTATTGCACAGTTGTAGATCTCCTGACTGGCTGGGTTAGTGGAGCATGTAACCCTTGATCTTGGGGTTGTAGATGCAAGTCCCACATTGGGCGTAGAGATTACTTAAAAATCAAATTTAAAAAAATGATTTCACAGTTGTTTGAGGTTGGGGTGGAGGCCACAGAGGACGATGATGTCAGACTCCAGAACACAGAATTTTTTTCCTCTGTCTTCATTTAAAACTCAGCCCATCTTAACATTTCCTTCTGAGACCAGAAGTATGATCCTGGGCTCTTGGCCAGAACTTCTCCCCCTTTTCAAGACTGGCCTCTTGCCTCTCATTTCTTTTAAGAATGGGGAAGAAAGAGCAGAAAAACCTGGAAAACATTATGTACCTTTGACAAAAATAAAACCCAAACATATTATGTCAATTTCTCATAGACACTGTCACCAGAACCTCATTTTATTTTCAGGTATGTGGAAGAATCTTTTGTTAGACACTCAGTTGAATACAGCAGGGGGAAAACAGGATATACTGTAACTAGGTTGTAAATAGATTTCAATCCCTTGGGCCACTCTGCCTTTAATTCTTAATGCCCTGCCCCGTAATGGAATGACAGGGCCAATAGTCTAGATTTCAGAGGTTTAAACAATTCCCTTCACACAGTCCTGGAATTCCTTATGTTCACAAAGTAAATAGAAACAAAACCAGATTTGTGACAAATGACTTTTTTTATACTTGAAATAAAACAAGCTTTTTTTTTTTTTCTGTACAGAAATAGTAACAGATCCAAACAGTCACCCAAATTGTTTTCCTCACTTGCTGAGCTGCGTATCTTTGTTCTGCATACTGGTTCCTGTTCCCTGGTGCCCTTTTCATTAATTTGCTGGTGGATTTGAACCCAATTTGATTCCTATTCTTTCCATAAAACCTTCCATCTCTCCTGAGAACCAATGTCTTGGCTGAGGAAGGAGTAGTTAAAAGCAAAAATAAGTTAATACCAGACAAAAAGCATTGAGTAAAGCATGGTAAACTTTCTTCATGCCTTCTTTCTTTTAATACCTACATATCCCTTGGAGGTGGCTGCTCTTATTTTCTTCATTTCACAGATGAAGAAACTGAAGCTTTAAGGGGTTACAGCTAGTAAGAGGCTGAGCTATGACTTGAACAAATTTTTGCTTTGCTCGAATGGTCAAGCCTATAATCACCATGATAAACCTCTTTTATCAGGAAGCTTTGGAAGGACTTAAATATTTATGTTAAAAGGAGCGGAACCTTGCAGGGAAGATGCCACGGCAGCAAGACATAGAAAGAAAAGGTGCAGGCTGCCACCTACGGTTTGACATACTGTGCATTATGCAAGTCCAGGGGGCGCCATTCACATTACAGTTTATGGGAACGGTGCCCTTGAAGTTGTGTTGGCCACTACCTCCATGGCCACGTGCCATAAATGGGAATGGGCTTTGAAGTTTAAATGTACTCTCATGATCTTTGAGCTTGGATAAATAAGTGGCTTCACTTCTCTAAACTTCAACCTCATCACAAGCAAACTGGAGTTGCCAATAAACACAGAACAGGCAATATTGCTAAGATGTCTGCTACCTCAGTGGTTATTACAGAGGTCATGCATGCACAGTTTATGTGTACCATACCCAGAAAGCTACTTCTCCTAGAGTGCTCTTCCTGGGTATAGAAGGTCATTTTGAATTGGGTTTGGTCAACTGCTAGCTCCTTCTCCTTCTGAACCTCTAAATGCAGAAGGGCTGAGAGGTCAGTATTCAGGCATCTCTTTTACCTATCCTCATTCTCAAGTTTATCTCATCTTGGCCCATAGCTCAAATGCCATCCAGATACAACTCCAAAATTTTTTCTCCATACCTATCCTCTCCTTGAGCCCCAGATTATGCATCTATATAGACATCCCCACTTGGGTATCTAATAGGAACCTGAAGCTCAATACAATGTAAAGTATACACACGAGCAACAATAAACAAGTTGGACTACATCAAAGAATCCTGCACAGCACAAGAAATGATCAACAAAATGTAAGGCAACCTATGGAATGGGAGAAAATATTTGCAAATCGTGTATCTGAAAATGGGTTAATATCTAGATATATAAGGAACTCACACAACTCAATAGCAAACTCAATAATAATAATCCAATTAAAATCAGCAAAGGATCTAAACAGACATTATTCCAAAAGAGACATACAAATGGCCAACAGGTATATGAAAATGTACTCAACATCAGTAATCATCAGGAAAATGCAAATCAAAAGCACAAGATATCACCTCACACGTTAGAATAGCTATTATCAAAAAGCAGATAACAAGCGCTAGCAAGGATTGGGAAAAAAGAGAAACCTTGGATACTATTGGTGGAAATGTAAATTGGTGCAGCCGCTATGGAAAACAGTGCAGAAGTTCCTCAAAAAATTAAAAATAGGTATATACCGTATGATCCAGCAATCTCACTTGTGGGCATATAGCTGAAGAAAATGAAATCAGTATTTCAAAAATATATCTTCACCCCTATGCTCGAGTATATTCATAACAGCCCAGACATGGAAACAACCTAAGTGTCCATTAAGGAATGGATAAGGAAAATGAACAATATTTGGTCACAAAAAGAGAAAACCGTGCCATTTGCAATAACATAGATGACACTCCACTGACTTATTTTGGAGCACATCCTAGACAGGATATTTTATCTGTAAATATTTCAGAACGCATGTCTAAATTATAAAGAATCAAAACCCCCTCAATAACGTTAGCACATCTAAAACATGAGTAATAACTTCTGAATTTTATCAAACACCATCAGTAGTCGCTATGGGTTCCCCTACAGTCCGAAAAAAAGCTATTTTTTTCTAAAAATATCTTTTGACAATTTGCTGACTGAATCCTCATCACGCCCTTTAACATACTCCCTTTCCCTTGTTTCTGTGACAGATGAAGAGGCTTGATCAGAATCAAGTTTGAGTTATTTATTTTACCTTTCTGGCAAAACTACTTTATAGGTGGTGGTGTGTGCTTCCACTGTGAGCTTTGTTATATCTAAATTGTCTCCTTTTTGTGATGTTAATAAGTGTTGATGATCACTGCCTACATTACAGTAATTCATTAGGGATTACAGAATGGGGATCCTCCAACTCTATTGTTCCTTCTAATAGTAGCTGAAATGCCTGGGTGAAGAGAAGCTTCTCATCGACAGTTTGTACAATTAATACATACACTTGAATATTTGGAGTAAATTTCTTTTAAAAAGAGTAGGATACATTTTTGATTCTTTTCTTTAGTTTACCAGTTTTCAAAACACTCAGATGGCTCCCCAGTATCTTTTCAAGTAATCAAAGCAGTCATCAAATAACTATGTTTTAAAGTCACTTTGGAAGTTTTCATATGATTATGCCTTCAACTCTGCATACTTAGGTTCAAGTGCATCATTTGGTCTTATTTTCTTCAAGTATAGCAAAGTAGAGACAAGTATGTAGATAATGCTACCATTTACCCAAGAATGATATTGGTGTGTGTGTGTGTACATATATATAAATTCTTGGAAGAAAAAACGACACAAAAAGGGGAAGGATGAAATAGCATCGAAAAGAATAAAGTCTAGGTTTTTATAGATTTTACTTTAGAACCAAGCTTACATTATGTAATTATAAAACAAAATTAAATTACATAAAAAGCAATCCCTAAAACTCAAAAGCATATAACTTTTTAAAACTATGTTTTTATGAGGCTCCTGGTGGCTCAGTGGGTTGAGCACCTGACTCTTGATTTCGGCTCAGGTCCTGATTCCAGAAACATGGGATCAAGCCCAGAGTCAGGCTCCGGGATGAGCGTGGAGCTTACTTAAGATTTTCTCTCTCCCTCTGCCCCTCTCCCCTGCTCATGTTCTCTCTCTCTCTCTAAAATAAGAGATCAAATAAGAGCCGAAATTAAGAGTCAGACGCCCAACCAACTGAGACACCCAGGAGCTCCAAAAGAACACAGCTTTTGGAAGTTGCTTTACCACTTCACAGCAGGAAGTTCTCAGCAAGTTACTTACTAAGCCTCAATTGATTCATCTCTAAAATTGGGATAATTATAGCAACTCCCTCACTGAGTTAATTTGAAAATTAAATCACCCACATTAAATATACTTAGCATAGTGCCTGGCACAAAACAAGTATCCCAAAGTATGTTAGCTATAATTTAATATTATTATTAAACCTTGGAACAGAATAATTTGGAAGCAAGTATCCATTTTACATAAAGATTCTCCCTGAGATCCTTCTCAATACAGAGATCCTCCAAGATATTTAAATATTTCATTTACAAAACTGTAGCTTTTCAGAAATGGGTCTATTATAGTCTTTATCGGCTGAGCACAGAGAATCTGCTGAGAGCTGGAACTTGAAGGTGGCATTAATTTCACCTCACTCTAGTGAAGGAGAGTCAGTGTTCACTGCACACTAAGGAACTTTCTGCCTCTTTGAGCACAGAAAAACTTCTAGAACTCCACACACAAAAGAGTAGGGCTTTGGGGGAAAGTGAGACTCGATTAGGCCAAGGCCTTTGGTGAGAGGAAAGCCTTTTGAACCAGTCTTTCTTCTGACCTGTTTCTGCTCCCTTACTTACATACTCATGACCATTGCCCCTTCCCATCATGAGTCTGAGGGGGTCATCCTGTGGTTGGTAGGGATGTTCCTGAGAGCCATTCCTAATCCTGGATATGTCTTGAATAACTATACACCAAAGTGAATTTGAACCACATAGAATGTCCCATTCAACCCAGACTACATGGGTATAGACCCAACACACTCTTTACCTGGATCCTAATGCAGTGGAAAGAGACAATAGCCTTAACCAATTTCAGTTACAATACTGTGCTTTTGTGAATTTATAAAAACATATGGCTCTATAAACACATTGTTGGGGATCCGCCCAGGGCCTTTGGAAGGGCGTCTGCAAATGAGGGACCATGTGGCTTAAGCCTTGTCAGCTTCATAGTAAATCTGCCTCTGCCTATCAGGAAGCTCAGTTTTCAGAAGGATTTTCTGGGAAATCCTTTTATAGAACTGCACCTCATTTCTCAATTTATTAGTCTGTGGGATGAGGTATTTCCGTGTCCAGTTTTCTAAAAATGGAGTGATGCCTGCATTTAAGAGCTAAAAGCTATGCGTGGTGGCTGATGGGGATGAAGGGGTGCCAGCACCAGATGCTTCCAGAATAGTTTTGAGGGTGCAACAGCCATGGTGGAGGGCCAGGTCTTAGCAAGGAGGCAGCGCTGTAGGGAAAAGATGCACCCCAGACACAGGTTGGGGGATCACTATAGGGACCACAGCAGTTAACAGGGAAAAGGATGGCAGAAGAGCAATGATGCCTCCCACCCCCCCACCCCCCCCCCCCCCCCCCCCTCCCTTGCCAGAAAGCTATAATTACACTGGATGGGGTTAGCTGGAGAATTTTGGATGCATTCCCATTATGGTCTTATTGATATCCCCTGTTATCATGCCTCGGGCCCCTGGCCAGGAGAAGCACCTGGTCTAATTTTATTTATCACTAGATCCTTAATATCCTCTGGGAGTGTCAGGATTCTTCATTCCAAAGACTGCATGAATGAAGAGTATTATTGCAAATTACCCATCTCAGACTTGAGCCCAGCCTTCTGTTTTGCATTTTTATAAATGGCTAAAAGGTTAGCTTAGGTTGGACGAGTTAGAATCATACCATTCTAAGTTTCACCTAAGGTTAAAGGTAGCAACTTTCAAAACTCATGATTTCAGAACATCAGGAAGTGACTAATGAATTAATTGGAAGTTATTATTCAAATTAATGAAGCTTTCAGAATTGCCCTTGTGAGCCCTGTAACAAACTCCTTTTTGTTCGAATTTCAAGAAAGTCACCCAGAACATGGCTCAAAGTTCCTTAGATGCCTATCTCTGTAATGAACAGGAGGTCTGAAAATGTGCCCCTCTTCTGCAACAGACTTTATTGCTTTTCAAGATGGAAAGATTTTTAGCTTACAGAAAAACACCCACTATCACTTCCCTCTTTAATTCCTAGCACTCCAACAGAAACACACAGTGAAGCAACAAGTCAGCTGAGTGGACTCTTAATGGCCTCCTGAGGTTGCAGCTCTATTGTAGGACAGAAAGGACATTCAGATACACAAAGTGAGATTTCATCTGTCTTTCACAACGAAGGAATGAAGTGCAGTCTGCACATGACTTTGTGAAGTACACTGTTGTTGCAGGAATGATCACATAATAATTACATTTATGCAATTATTTGTACAATTGTTTTCTCTACTAGATTGAAAACTTCATGTGGGCAAAACTGAATTTCCTGAATTTCATGCGGGCAAGTTTACCTCTGTCCTCAGACTCTAGCACAAAATGGACACCAAAAACAAACATTGAACAAGCACTACCAAGGTCCCAAAGAGTGATTTTAAAAAAAGATATAACTGGGGTACCTGGGTGGCTCAGTCAGTTAAGTGTCTGACTTTGGCTCAGGGCATGATCTCACGGTTCGTGGGTTCGAGCCCCATGTTGGGCTCTGTGCTGACAGCTTGGAGCCTGGAGCCTGCTTCAGATTCTGTGTGTCTCTCTCTGCCTCTCCCTCCCTTGCACGCTCTGTCTCTCTCTCAAAAATTAATAGACATTAAAAAAAAATACATAACTGAGACTGACATTTTTAAAAAAGCCCAATAATTTTTAGGGAAGAAAATGTATTAGTTTTCAATAACTTTTCATTTTGCAATAATTTCAAACTTACTGAAAAGTATTTTTTTTAACTTTTTTATTTTGAGAGAGAGAGAGCAGGAGAGGGGCAGAGAGAGAAAGAGGGAGAGAGAGAATCCCAAGCAGGCTCCATGCTGTCAACACAGAGTGTGATGCTGGGCTTGACCCCACAAACTGTGAGATCATGGCCTGAGTAGAAATCAAGAGTTGGATGTTTAACTGACTGAGCCACACGGGTGACCCACAACTTACAGAAAAGTTTAAAAGTTATATAAAGAAATCCTGGGCGCTCTTCATCCAAATTCCCCAAATTTCAACATTTGCCACATTTGCTTTAATACATATTTTGAAGAGTAAGTTGCAGACATGCTGCCTTTCATCTTTGAATACTTCAATGTGTAATTCCTAAGAACAAGAACATTCTCTTATATAACTATCGCACAATTATCAAAATCAGAAGATTAATAGTAAGATATTATTATTCAATCTGTAGACAATATTAAACATTTGCTCATTAATTTACTATGCCCTATAGAGTAAAAAAAAAAAAAAGAAAAAAAGTAATTTTTAAGGATCCAATCAAGGATTACACATTGCATTATAATATCTCTTTAATCTCCTACCATCTAAAATAGTTCCTCAGTCTTTCCTAGTCTTTCATGACCTTGACATTTTTGAAGAGGATAGGCAAATTATTTTGTAGGAGGTCCTTCAACTCAGGTTGATAGATGTTCCTCCATGATTAAGTTCAGATTTTGCATCTTTGGCAGGATCACCAGATACATGATGTTGTGTCTTTTGCAGTGCATAATATATCAAGAGGCACAGATGATAGTTTGTTCCATTCCTAAGGATGTTAACCTTGATCACTTGAATAAGGTGGTGTTTACCAGCCTTTTCCACTGTAAAGTTACTATTATCCCCTTTTCAATTCCCCTTTGTTGTTAGTATTTTGTGGAAAGATACTTTGAGGTCATATAAATATCCTGTTCCTCATCAAAGTTTCAACAGCTAGCTCTTGCATCCATTGATAATTTTTGTTGGAATTATTACTGTGACACTTGCTAAATAGTGATCGTCTAACTCCACCATTCACTCTACATTTGTTGTTTGGCATTCTACTATTAGAAAACTGTTCCCTTTCTCCTTTATTTAACTGATGTATTTATTTATATGAACATGGGCTTGAATTATTGTCTTCGGCATTGGGGTTGTAATCTGTTAATATCCTTATTTGTTTGATGTGCATATCCTCCCAGATTCAATTGGCTCCCAAATTCTTTTGACATGAACCGTTACTTCTGAGCAGTAATAACATCATGCTCCAGGCTCAACCTGAACCATTTCTGCCTAGCCCTGAAATCAGTCATTTTCTCAGGAGCCCAGGTTCCTTTAAGTGGAGAATGGTCTCAGATTCACTTTTAAAATAAAATAAAAACAAAACAGAGAACACACAACTACTCAATAAATGTAATAAATAGTTAAAACATATTCTGATCTATGCCATTTCCAGTTAAACAAAAGAGACACAAAGTTAGTTGGCATAAAAACAGACACTCAAATCAATGGAACAGAATAGAGAATCCAGAAATGGACACATAAATGTCTCGCCAACTAATGGCAGGAGAGAATATCCAATGGAATAAAGACAGTCTCTTCAGCAAGTGGTGCTGGGAAAAACTGGACAGCGATATGCAGAAAAATGAACCTGGACCACTTTCTTACACCATACACAAAAATAAACTCAAAATGAATGAAAGACCTAAATGCAAGACAGGAAGCCATCAAAATCCCCAAGGAGAAAGCAGGCAAAACCTCTTTGATCTTGGCGGCAGTAACTTCTTACTCAACATGTCTCCAGAAGCAAGGGAAACAAAAGTGAAAATGAACTACTGGGATGTCATCAAAATAAAAAGCTTCTGCACAGTGAAGGAAACAATCAGCAAAACTAAAAGGCAACCGATGGAATGGGAGAAGATATTTGCAAATGACATATTGGATAAAGGTTTAGTATCCAAATCTGTAAAGAGCTTATTAAACTCAGCACCCAAAAAACAAATAATCCAGTGAAGAAATGGGCAAAGGACATGAATAGACACTTCTCCAAAGAAGACATCCAGATGGCCAACCGACACATGAAAAAATGCTCCACATCACTCATCATCAGGGAAATACAAATCACAACCACAATGAGATACCACCTCATACCTGTCAGAATGGCTAACATTAACAACTCAGGCAACAACAGATGTTGGTGAGGATGCAGAGAAAGAGGATCTCTTTTGCATTGTTGGTGGCAGTGCAAGCTGGTACAGCCACTCTGGAAAACAGTATGGAGGTTCCTCAAAAAACTAAAAATAGAACTACCCTACGAGCCAGCAATTGCACTACTAGGCATTTATCCACGGGATACAGGTGTGCTGTTTCGAAGGGACACATGCACCCCCATGTTTATAGCAGCACTATCAACAATAGCCGAAGTATGGAAAGAGCCCAAATGTCCACTGATGGATGAATGGATAAAGAAGATGTGGTATACATATACAATGGAGTATTACTTGGCAATCAAAAATGAAATCTTGCCATTTGCAACTACGTGGATGGAACTAGAGGGTATTATGCTAAGCAAAATTAGTCAGTCAGAGAAAGACAAAAATCATATGACTTCACTCATATGAGGACTTTAAGACACAGAACAGATGAACACAAGGGAAGGGAAGCAAAAATAATATAAAAACAAAGAGGGGGACAAAACAGAGGAGACTCTTAAATATGGAGAACAAACAGAGGGTTACTGGAGGGGTTGTGGGAGGGGGAGATGGGCTAAATGGGTAAGGGGCATTAAGAAATCTACTCCTGAAATCACTGTTGCACTATATGCTAATGAACTTGGATATAAATTAAAAAATAAAAAATAAAATTAAAAAAGAGACAAAAAGTAAGATTCAATATGCAGTGTAGTATGGGTTTGGATATATGCAAATATATAAATAAAACAGAATAGAGCTACAATAAATAGATCTAGCCATATATCAGACTTCCAAATATAATAAAGGATCATTACATTGGACTATTCAATTAATGATATTAATGGTTTTTTAAATATTAAAAGTAATCAACTTAGTTCCTTCTCACAATTAAAAAAAAAAGCTCTGTATATTAAAGCTTTACTTATGAAAACAAAATTAGAAGAAAATTTAGAAAAATAGTTTTAGGATAGACCTGCACAGTTTCCTAAATAAACACAAAGTACACACAAGTTAATAATTGTTACATCTTTTTGGTAGACTCTTCATTATCATGCATTGATCCACCTGTCATTATCAAATTCTGCATCTCAAAGCCCACCTTATCCGACATTCATATTTGTACCACAGCTTGCTTTTGATTGGTATATTTGCAGTATGTCTTCCTCTGCCCCTTTATGTTCATTTTTTATCAGTTTGTTGAGGCCTGACTCCTGCAAGCAGCATGTATCTACATCTTTATTTTTTTTATTTTTTATGTAGGCTCCCAATGTGGGGCTTGAACTCACAGCTCTGGGATCAAGAGTCAGATGCTCTACTGACTAAGCCAGCCAGGTGCCCCCAATCCCTGCATCTTAAACTTATCACCATCTATTTTTTATTAATATTGACTTACTTCTGACAAAAAATAGCATCTTTGCTCCAGCAAAGCTCCATTTCCTCCCACTTCCTTTGTGCTTTTGTTTTCCCATCTATATTATATCTGTATAAGCTCAGTAACACCTGGTTATAAATATTGCTTTAAACACACAATTGGATTTGATTTATTGTCTGATGTCATTCTCTTTCAGCATGGAGGATTTCCTTCAGTATTTTTTTAGGCAGATCTTCTAACAATGAATCATCTCAATTTTTGTTTATGTGGAGATGTTTTGATTTACCTTCATTTCAGAAGGATAGTTTTGCTGGATGTAGAAGTGTTAAGAATGGTTTCCCTGGAAATTTAATTCTTCAGTTTTTTGTTTGCATGTTGAATATGTCATTCCACTGCTTTCTGGCCTCTGTTTTTTCTCATAAGTCAGCCATTAACAGTACTTTTGTTTCCACCCATACATAATGAGTTGTTTTACTGCTGTCAAAAATTTATCTCTTAGGGAATGCCTGGGTGGCTCAGTCAATCAAGCGTCTGACTCTTGATTTCGGCTTAGGTCATGATCTCACGGTTCATGGGTGTGAGCCCCACATTGGGCTCCGTGCTGACGGCATACAGGGCCTTCTTGGAATTCTCTCTCTCCTCTCTCTCTGCCCTTCCCACCACAAAGCGTGCCACCATTACCTACTCCAAAGACACTTGCAAAACTGTAAATGAGGAACAAAAATATGACTAAAGCTATCTTTTCCGATGCTTTATAAATGTTAATAATTACCTCAGTGTTTTTTATGCAATAGAGCATTTTCTATAGTCTATGGGGTCCCCTAAGTTGCAGCATCATATTGGGGCCAGTCATAGAGTACAAAGAAAAACAAACTGAGTATTTTAAACATAGATATAATGACTTAATGGACTTTAAAGTCCAAAAATTGTTTGTTATGGCTTTTCAAACTAGAAATGAAAAAGCTATGGAAGTGCCTTATAAGGTAAGCTATCATATTTTCATTGGCGGAAATATACACACAATAGCAGAGGGACTAATAAAACCTTGTCTAGTTCACATTGCTGAATGCCTGCTAGATGAAAAGTCAGTGAAAGAAATCACAGAAATCATCTTTGAATGATTCAGTAACTCAAAGTAAAGATTTAGCTGCAAACAAAAAGACTGAGTTAGTATCTCCTCTGTAGATCTGAACTGTTGTCTTCAAAAAAACAAAAAACCAAAAAACAAATCTAGGGATGCCTGGGTGGCTCAGTTGGTTAAATGTCTGACTCTTGACCTCAGTTCAGGTCACGATCGCTTGGTCATGAGATTGAGACATACCTAGGGTTTAGGGCTCCATGTTGACAGCGTGGAGACTACTTGGGATCCTCTCTCTCCCGCTCTCTGCCTGTCCCCAGTTCATGCTCTCTCTCTCAAAATAAATAAATGAACTATTTAAAAAAGCCCACAAACCTACATATATACTTAGACTTGCAGTTTTGCTTGTATTCTGGTTCAGCACCAACAAATCATCAGAGATCTTCCTTTATGTAAATACAATAAACACAAGTGGTATTGAAATTTTCAAAGCATTAAGTAACATTTTGAGTTGCTTGGTTTATCCTGTAAAAACTGTGTTGACATTTGTCTTGATGGTATAAAAGCAATGGTGGGTAAGAGGGCTGGTGCTTTAGCATGAATCACAGAGATATGATGCCAAACTATTCTGGTAGTCATTAGATTCTTCACCACAAGTACTTTCTGGGAAAAAAAAAATTTTACTGAAGAAGATCCTTAATGAAGCAGTACAAATTATTAATTTTATAAATTCACATCCCTTGAGTATGCATATTTTTAATATTCTGTATTGAATGGGAAGTACACATAAAGCATTTGTGCTGCATACCAAAGGATAACTGTCTAGAGGAAAAGCACTGTTGCAATTGTTTGAAATGAGACGTGACCTAGCTTCTTTACTTATGGAACACCATTTGAAAGAATGACTGACAGACCAACTTTGATTATTCAGACTTGAGTATCTGGCGGACATTTTCTTTTTAATGTTTATTTATTTTTGAGAGAGAGAGAAAGAGAGAGAGAGAGAGACAGAGCACGAGCAGAGAGAGAGACAAACACACACAGAATCCAAAGCTGGCTCCAGGCTCCAAGCTGTCAGCACAGAGCCCGACGCAGGGCTTGAACTCACGAACCACGAGATCATTACCTGACCTAAAGTCAGATGCTTAACCAACTGAGCCACCCAGGAGCCACAGACATTTTCTAAAAAATGAACAAAGTGAGCCTATTTGACAGGAGATATCTGTGAGCTATTTTGATAAAATAAAATTCAAGCCTTGCTGCAAAACTTAAAATTTTGGGAAATTTTGTATCTGCCCCTGTGAACCTGACAGCTTCCTATTACTTAAAGACTTCAGATGAGATCAATGGTGATGCTAATATACGCGATTTAAAAAAATCTTGTGTATAGATCTTCCTCGACTTACAATGGGGTTATGTCGTGATGAAGTAAATGTACGTTGAAAATATCATAGGTCAAAAATGCACTTAATAGACCGGACCTCCCGAACATCACTGCTTAGCCGAGCCCATCTTAAACTTAGTCACAACATTTACATTAGCCTACACTTAGACAAAATCAGCTAACACAAAACCTGTTTTATAACAAAATATTGAACCTCTCATGAAATGTATTGAATGCTGTACCGAAAATGAACAGAATGGTTACATAGGTACAGCATGTGTGTAAGAGCATTGATTGTTTACCTTCATGATTGCCTGGCTGCCTGGGAGCTGTGCTCACTGCTGTTGCCCAGCGTCACCAGAGAGAATCATAATATGTTGCCAGCCCAGAAAAAGATCGAAATTCAAAATTCAAAGTATGGTTTCTACTGAATGTGTATCGTTTTCATAATTGCTCGGTGGAGATAACCAGCGAGTGTTCTAGCATCTTGTTAAAAGTTAGGGGTTTGTTTCTCTCAATCCCACTCAGCATATCCCCTTCTGGCTAGTTTCATCCAACATTCAGCCTGGTCCTCAACCACAAGCATGTGGACTGATATAAATCTATGAAACTAGGTTACTAGGTTTGAATAACTGTGTTAAATTCTTTAGCAAACTTATGAGGTCCTCAGTCACATTCGGAAACTCTTTAACTATAGCTTGTAATTCGGGGTTAGTCCAGAGAACACAAGAAAAAAACTTGACGTTTATTTAGATCCTCAGAAAACTCAACTTTAAAGAGACAGGTTTTAATAGGGTCGGGGAGGAGGGAGTGGGGAGTGATTAGGAAGAAAAGGGAAGTTTAGCAGAAAGAGGAAAATGGTGCTGCAGGCAGGGCCTGATCACAAGGTGGCTGCCATATGTCTGCAGACAAAAAAGACTGAGGGGGAAAAAGGCCTCAGAAGCCATTTTGACTCCTTTCAATTGTTTGTTTTCCTCAGTTAATTTAGAAATAGTACTTTGCAGAACACCTGCGTGGCTCAGTTGGTTAAGCCTCTGAGTTTGGCTCAGGTCATGAGCTGATGGTTCACAGTTCATGAGTTCGAGCCCTGCATTGGGCTCTCTGAGCCTGCTTCAGATCCTCTGTCCCCCTTCATCTCTGCCTGTCTCCCGCTCATGTGTGCACACACTCTCTCTTTCTTTCTCTCTCTCAAAAGTAAATACACATTAAAAAAATTTTTTTTTACAAAAGAAATAGTATTTTGCAAAGAAGCAAACTTAGAATCCTGAAAACATCTGAAAGCCTCAAGATTTTAAATAGGCATCCCATTCAGTTTTTTCCCCCTTTTCTTCTAAGAAGCCTTGGCTTTCTAATTTGAGTAAAACAAGTTTGGGGAGATCAAAAGTTCCCCATAATGGATGTTGGTGCCGAAATTACTCTGGTTAAGTTAGTCCATTTAGTTATACATGTGTATGAGGGGGACCACAGGTTTTAGACATAAAACTGGCCAGAGTCCCAGTAAGGGAAGTGGGGCATGCTCAAAGCATTTTGATGACTGGGATTCCATTTCTTGGACGTTTTTCTCTAAAGCAAAGAAAAATTCCTAAACACCACAGTTTTAACAGGAACAGGCTGGTTCCAGAAGGAATCAGACCAAAGGCCAGCACAGTTCCAATGGGAACAGTCCAATCCCAAAAGGGAGTCAGACTGAAGGCCAACACACTTCCAACTGGCACAGCCCCAGCGGGAGCAGTTTGATACTGAAAAGGAATCAGACCGATGGCCAAACAAGTACTCTCAGAGAGAAAACCAATCAAACAGGGCCTTAAAACAGATCCTGAATAAAGCCCGGAGAACTCAGACACAAATTGTGGAGCTTGAAATCCAGGAGGAAACTTACCCTCCAACTCCAGGGTCAGCGAGAAAGCAGTGATTCCTGTTGGCTTGGTGGGTATCGACCCTGTTTGCTCACCAGCCTTGGGGCTGTTGGGTGTCCTCCTTGGATCCCACTTCTAAGCACTAAGTAATGTTAACCTGAAAAAACAAAACTACCAGTTATTTTACCAGCAAAAAAGCTTTATTTGGAATAGCAGAGAATTGCAACCTGGGACAAGCAAGCTGGGGCAGAACCATACCAGAGGATCGCTGGTTTATGGAGGAAAGGGGGCATTTGGGAAGGCTGTTATAAACAAAAAATTCCATTGGATTAAACTGGGAGTTCAAAGTATAATGGTTTTGCATTGGCTGAGATGTGATAGGCTTTCATTGGCTGGTCTGTTGCAGTGGGGGTTTGTGGGGCAGGGAATGGTAGGTTAGTACCCACAGGCAAGGAAGGTCCTCTTTTCCTGCTGAGTCTATAATTGACCTCAAGGGGTAGTGCGCCAGAGCTCCCCTATCCATCCTAAATGAGATTTCCTTTTATCAATTTTTATAATATGGTTTCAAATCCACATGGCAACTAACCTTTAAGAAATTATCACTTTTGGGGCACCTGGGTAGTTGAGTCAGTTAAGCATCAACTCTTGACCTGATCTCATGGTTGGTGAGATTGAGTCCTGCTTTGGGCTCTGTGCTGACAGCATGGAGCCTGCTTGGGATTCTCTCTCTCCCTGCTTCTCTCTCTGCGCCCACCCCCACTTCTCTCTCTCAAAATAAATAAACAATAAAAAAAAGAAATGATCACTTATCAAATTTTTGTGTAATATCAAAGAAAAATACTCTCAATTATCTGAAAAGTCTATTAAAATACTCCTCCATTTTCCAACTACTTACCTGTATCTGCAGGAGTTTTCATGATATACTTCAACCAGAACTATATATTGTAACAATTTGAATGCAGAAGCATATATGAGAATCCAGTCATCTTCTCTTTGACCAAACATGAAAAAGTCTTACAAATATGTAAAATGGTTTCTTTTCTCATTAACATTTTTTTAGGCTTGGGAAATACAGTTCTTTTTCATAAAAAATGTTATTTATGTTAACATCAATCCAGGAGGAAACTTACCCAAACAATAGGCTCATTGTTATTTTTAAAAAGAAATACACTGGAAATATGTTTTAAATTTCCCAATTAATTTTAATATAATAAATACAAGTGGATATGACCTATATAAAAACACTAGCTCTTTAGCGTCTTCAATTTTCAAGAGTTTAAAGGAGTCTTGAGACCAAAAACTCTTGCGAACAACTAGATTTGAGTAAGGAGGGCAGAGGAGTTTTGGAGTTTGGAGAGACAAGAAGAGGTGTGAGATAATTCTGGTAACATAGCAGAGTGAGAAAGTAACTGGCCTGGATAATGTAGTAGGATCATCCACTAAAGGCCTATTCACGGTTACCAATCACAAATGTAAAGTGAGACCAGACAGCCTGGTGGTGTGGTTTTCTCCAGCTACATTCAAGGGTATGGTGCAGGTGTGCAGCAGGTGAAGGCTTGGATTTACCGTAGTTTGCCTTTGTCAACCTGGTGAAAAAAAAGGAAGACTAGGGTAAGGGAGTTTGGTGCACAAAGGACTGATTATGGTGAGATACTGTGGAATCTAATCTGGGCAGAAGAATGAGAAAGGTGAGCGCAGTGAAAAATGGGAGGAATAATGAATTGTAGGCTCTAATAATGTGGCTGAATTGTTGGAAGTGGAGCTCTAGGTGGAGTAAGCTTGAAGGATGGGGGGGGGGTGGTTGTCCAAGAGTGGGATGCTTACAATTTAGATCATAGAGAGAGAGGGTATAGTTACCATTTATGGGTCTAGCATATGGCAATTGGAATGGGTGGCTGAGGTAGAATGGAGGACAAGGTCACAGGAGAAGAGGGGATGGAGCTTGGGAGGACTATCTCCACTCAGGGATGATATTAGCTGGTAGGATCTGTATGTCCATTCCAGTTGTTAAAATGTTGACATTGTTTCATACCAGTTGGCTAATGACCACTGCCTGAGACCACCAACGCTCCTCCATTGCCTTCGGCCACCCTGGCTCCTGCTCCAGGACCCATGACCTCCCCATGGCAATCAAAGTATAATACCTGGCTTACGCTGAGGCCCTCCAGGGGAACAACTGTGCTTCTGACTGGTCTCTGCCTATGCTTTACCTGAAGTAACCACTGTCAAGAATCGAGATAGGCATACTATTGGAGAGAGTAATGATGAACATGGACTAAAATCTTCAAAGAGTAAAGACCAAAGACCCAGGGACCTAAAGACACCTGCCTGCAATAAAAAGTGAATGCTATTGTCTGATTCTGTGAGCTTTAATGCTGGAGATTTTCATAGAGGAGAGAGGAATAAAGATCTGTAACTGGAAAAAAAAGGAGGAAGCAGACACCTAGCTGGCTTCTGTGCCCAATGGTAGGAGGAGGGTGGGGGAGAAAGCAACTACCACTTGTGAGGGTCACAGAAGGAGCAGGGTCCTCAAGAAGGGGACTTTCAGAGAAGAGTTTGAGGGTGGAGAGAGGTGGCTCTTTATCCTATCAGACCCAACAAATATTATGTAATGCCCCTTTACTATCCTAAAATGGAATTCATAGACAATATAACGTGTGCTTAACCATGATTTTTAGGGGCGCCTGGGTGGCTCAGCTGGTTAAGCGACTGACTTCGGCTCAGGTCATGATCTCATGGTTCCATGAGTTGGAGCCCTGTGTCGGGCTCTGTGCTGACAGCTCAGAGCCTGGAGCCTGCTTCAGATTCTGTGTCTCCCTCTCTCTCTGCATCTCCCCCACTGATGCTCTGTCTCTCTCTATCTCAAAAATAAACGTTAAAAAAAAAAAAAAGATTTCAGGGATGATGTAAATTAAGAGAAGATTGTACTTTATTATATTTGAAACTTTACCAGGAGTTATTTATCATTTTGGAAAAAATCACATTACTAATGGCAAAGCAGCTAAAGGTGTTTGCATCATGAATCAATACAACACTATCAATTTGCATCTGTGGGTGTCCATCATCCATGGTGATTCGGTAAGCATACCACTTTATCCTAACCTGATTGAGGAGATTCCCAAGCTTTTACATGTTGAAATACATGTTACTTAGTTAAATAATATCGTACTTTTATTTTCCCTTTATATGTCACTCAGGCATTAGATTCAGTTTTTAAAACCATGGTTTTTAAAAATATTTTTTAAAAATGTTTATTTATTTTTGAGAGAGAGACAGAGTGTGAGTGGGGGAGGGGCAAAGAGAGAGGGAGACACAGAATCTGAAGCAGGCTCCAGGCTCTGAGCTGTCAGCACAGAGCCCGACACAGGGCTCAAACTCATGGAACCATGAGATCATGACCTGAACCGAAGTCAGACGCTCAACCAACTGAGCCACTCAGGCGCCCCAATAATCTTGAAAAATTCAGCATCCTTGGGCCCTACCCACTCAATTCCAATAGTGCTTTGCAACTACCCTAATAATTTAAAATATTCCCACAAATTTCCAGAACTGTCCCTAAGGATCAGTGTCATTCCTGCTGACTTTCCTGATACAGGGGATTTTTCGAATGACCATTATGTGGTGCAAGGTGTTTGGCCTTGAAAAGGTGGATGTTGGGGTTAGTTGGGGAGGAGCACCTCTGAGCTGCTCGGGATGCATGGCCTCTATTCTGGATGGGCTGGCAATCTGGTGAGCAGGTAAGAGTTAGAGGAGTCTAAGAGCACCGAAAATAATAGTTATATAAAGGTAAGGTTTTGTTTTACTTTTATAATACAAGAAAAGGCAGGAAGACTCACAACAGCAACACTTTTAACAGGAAAAATCAATCTCATGGGTTTTATAAGCATTCCCTTCTCAATTCAGTTTTTTAAATATGTGACAGACACTTTTCTATATGGAAAGAGTTACTTGCAGTTGCTTGCTTTTCATGGATATTCAATTTAATAAAATTGTAAGTTTAAAACACAGCTTTTCTTAAGCTTTTAAGCTCAGTTTCACTTGTCCTTTAATTAAAATTCAGTTAAGTTTAACAGATCATATTTCCTTAAACAATTAACTCATTTAACTATCATGGTTAATTAAATCCCCTTAAATGTTTTAAATTATAAGCCCAAATTTAATATACTTGATTCTCTCAAGCAAGACACTCAACAAGGCTGGTCCATTGATAAGATAAAGAAAATCTTCTTTAACATGGAAACTCTAGTTTCAAACCTAAGGTGCCTAAAAAGACCTTGAAACGTTTCCATCTTTTAGACAAATACTGTTTACAAAATTAGACAAATCTTCATGCATTTTAAAAGTAACATCTCCAATTAAAATCATACGATTAATATGTCAGACTTTCTTAAATGGTTCAAACACCATAAATAACCATTATACATGATTTTTCATGATGGTTATAAAACTTATTCCTAGACCTCACATGAAAGTATTAATCTCAAGGGCTCAATTTTACTTTATTCATCTCTGTACTTGATTAGAAAATCTCCCGACTAGCCAAGTCACTTGACAACTGCAGGGAGCAGGTTACCATCTCAGGCCAACTGAGTGCCTTGGCCAAAGACTGGGGTCAAGATCCAGGGTTTGAAGTCAGAGGTTCTGGCCTGCAACTTGGACGGTACTTCTGGGCTGATGCTACTCAAGACTCAGGCTCATCTCCCTAAATTTGTCTTAAGATCATGGAGGTTTAAATCCCTAAGTTTTCTTTTTTTTTTTTTTTTTAAGTTTGTTTGTTTGTTTATTTTTGAGAGAGAGAGAGAGGCAGGGAGAAACAGCATGTGTAAGCAGGGGAGGGGAAAAAGAGGAGGAGGGAGAGAATCCCAAGCAGGCTCTCTGCTTTCAACGCTGAGCCTCACTTGAGGTTGGATCTCACAAACCATGAGATCATGACCTGAGTTGAGATCAAGAGTGGGATGCTTAACCAACTGAGCCACCCACGCACCCCTAAATCCCCAAATTTTCTTTCTCTTTAACAGAATTTTTTTAATGTTTATTTATTTTTGAGAGAGAGACAGACAGAGTATGAGTGACAGGGACAGAGAGGGAACACAGATTAATCCGAAGTAAGCTCCAGGCTCTGGGCTGACAGCACAGAGCCGCAGGGGCGCTTGAACTCATGAACCTGGAGACCTGAGTTGAAGTCAGAGGCTTAACTGAGCCACCCAGGTGCCCCATAAATCCCCAAATTTTTTTACAATTTGTATCATGAGTCATGAGAAGTTATTGTACTTAGTCAAATGTTAAAATCTTTACCGTAACTTCTTCGATGCCTCTTTATTGCCTGGTAGGATTCCATGCTCTTCACCTATTTTATTTCCGTACTTGTCTTGCTGGTCTAATTTTTTTAGAATGTTTATTTATTTTTGAGAGACAGAAGTGGGGGGGAGGGGCTGAAAGAGGGGGGGACAGAGGATCTGAAGCGGGCTATACGCTGACAGCAGCAAGCCCAATTTGGGGCTTAGACTCCAGAACCGTGAGATAATGACTTCAGCCGAAGTTGGAGGCTCAACCGACTGAGCCACCCAGTGCCCCTTGCTGATCTAATTTTTATAATCATTCTATTGACATCCCTCCTGTGTTCCACACCTGAATCCTGTATGACTTAACACAGCTCCTGAATTGTTTAAATTCATTCATTCAACTAAAATCTATTGAGCCCCTCCTTAGTTCCAGATACTATTCTAGGCCCTGGAAATACAATATAGAAAACAAAACAGAAAAACAAACAATGCTAGCCTCATGGAACTTTCTTTCTAGTGAGACCATGACCTTCTCACCATCTTGAGCTACCACTTTGAGTCAGAAACTATGTCACTGAAAGCCTTGGCTGGCTCAGGGCCGAGCATGTAACAATACAATAGTAATAGCTAATATTTTTGAGAGCTTACTGAGAATCCAGCATACTTCTAAGGGCTTTGCTTGTGTTTTTCATGTAATCCTTACAACAGGCCAATGTTGGGAGGTGGTTGGTTTACAGATAAGGAAGGAGGTACACCAATGTTCAGTCATTTGCCTACATCCCATAATTTGTAAGTAACAGGGTAGGAATTTTCTGGCCAATATACGTACATATGTATATACATGTATACATTTATTTATTTATTTTGAGAGAGAGGGAGAGAGAGATAATCCCAAGCAGGCTCCTATGCCAACGTGGGGCTTGAACTCATGAACCGTGAGATCATGACCTGAGCTAAAATCAAGAGTAGGATGCTTAACCAACTGAGCCACCCAGCACCCCAGCTCATATTTAATGGCTATGCCACACTGCCTCCTAGAGTAGTGTGAAAATGTTTGGGGGGAAAAAAAAAGTCCATGTGAAATTCTTGTGGTCCTAACCAGCTGGTTACCTTGGCGTGTGTTGACAAACCACCCGTTTATCTCCCCCTCCTCCCCCGACCTCATGTCTTTCTACTGCTCTAACTGGTGTGTCTGTTGATGTTTTATTTATAAAATATTCTTAATTTAAACCAACTGAACACCAGGTGTCCAGAGCCAGATTCTATCAGGAAACTTGCCTTACATTTGCAAGCAGGAAAATGGGATTAGATTAAACCAAAAGGGAAAAATTGTATGGTGTCTTCAATTCATCTCCACCTACGCCTGCCACGGCTGATCATGTGCAGACCAGAGGCAACAGATGTCCTACTGGGAAAGCCACAGGGCCTGAATGTTTGCACATCAGCCATCATTTGCAAAAGTAGACAGATTCAGCCTCACTCAGATTGCTGGCAATTTCATGAGGAGTCTTCAGCAGGGACCAAGAAATTTCTCCCTCTTCAGAATGCTTTCTGAGCAGAGGGCATCAGCCAGGGTGAGACAGAATAGGCAAAACATGATTCAGGAGTGCCAGATGATGGCCCTAGTGCAGACACCTTTTTGGAACTCTCTGGTATTGCTTAAATCCCAGTGTGATTGTTCAGGAGTCTCTTTTTTAAAAAATCCCTTGTTTTTGATCATCATTAAACAAAACCACTGCAAGAAAGAGCCCTTTTCATGTTTTTGTAGTATTGGCTTAAAGCAAAACTATAAATCTTATGTTTCCCATCCAATAGTTAAGTCTCAGTAACACTAAAATGATTTTGATACAGAGATAAGGACAAATAAGATGATAGACGTTCAGGCCATTGTGATTTGAACACTGAAAAATATCATGAAGGCTTTTGTGTCGGCAAATGTGAACAGAACAGTCCTTGACTGCTTACCACCTACCATCTATAGAAGGTAGGACCAGATTCAGATGTACGTGACAGAAAATCCCAAAATACCAGTGGCTCAGACAATGGAGACTGTTGGAATTATGGCCTTCAACAAATCACTCCTCAGTAATTATGCCTTTGGGTGACTGGCACAGACCAATGGGACATTAGCACGTGACACAAATGGAGGTTTGAAAAGCACTTTCATATCGGCATTTGCCTTCTCTTTTTTCGGACCCTGAGACCACCATGTGAAAAAGCTTAGGCTAACCTACTCTAGGATAAGATCGGATGGAACAAACAGGAGCCATCCCCGCTGAGGCCCCCTAGACCAACCAGACATGGAAAGCCCACTTAGACCATCCAGTTCCGGCCAATCCTCCAGCCACACAGGCGATCTGTAGAATCTGGAGCTAAATAAGACGATTGTTGTTTTAAGCCACTAGGTTTAAAGTAGCTTGTTATGCAGCAAAAGCTAACAAGTGCATATAATATAGAAACTTCTTTTTTTCTCTCCCTCATAAATGAGACATATGAAGCCCAGGGATGGTATAGTATTCCACTCGGTCATGGACTTCTTCCATCTTGCTTATACTTCATTATCCAGAAAGGTTGCTGGATCTCCAGCTGGTACAGTTTAATTTCTAGCTAGCAGGAAGCAGGGTAGGGGGAGTGATGGAAGAAAAGTAGGTTCCTTCTCTTTCTAAACACCCACCAGAAGTTTCGCATACCACATATGCTTATATCTCATTGACCCAAACATAGTCATGTGGCCACAGCCAGTAACAAGAGAGATTAGGAAACGTAGTCTTATTTCTAGAAGGCATTAGCCCAGCTAAAAATCTGAATGTTTTGTTTTGTTTTGTACTAAAGAAGGGAAATGGTTCTCTCTGAA
>NW_026057585.1:54667269-54714013 GCF_023721935.1 Panthera uncia
GTACCTGGGTGGCTCAGTCAGTTAAGGTCCGACTTCAGCTCATGACCTCATGGTTCACGGTTTTAAGCCCCGTGTCGGGCTCTGTGTTGACAGCTCGGAGCCTGGAGCCTGCTTCGGATTCTCCCTCTCTCTCCTGCTCCTGCTCTCTCTCTCTCTCTCAAAAATAAATAAAACATTTTTAAAAATAAAAGAAAAAGAAGAAGGGAAATGGAATTTGGGGAGAAAGAAGCAGCTTTGGCCTAACTTTTCCCTGCTGTGAACTCCCACCGTGAGTTCACTCCCTGTGTGAACACCACACAGGCCTTTACTCATCTTTGAATCTGCATCACTCCGCGGATATTCAATAATGTCTGCAGCGTGTTGCCAAGTGAATGGACAGTTTGTTCCTCAGACCACTGGAAGGTCACTCACCAATTTAGGAATTGTACCCCACCTTCAGCAGGAGGTTGGCGTCACCCTACTATGAGTGACTACAATACATCTTATTAGAGAGGCTTCAGAAGGTAGTAAGAAAACCATGAGCCTTAAAGTAAGAATCTTGTCTCTGTCGCTTATTTCCTGGGTGACACTGGGCAAAGTGCCTGCCCTCCTGTATCCTTGTCTGTAAAGTGAAAAGAAAAATTGTGAACTTAATGGGGAGTTAATTCTTTCTTTTTTTTTTAACTGTTTTTATTTATTTATTTATTGAAAGAGAGAGTGAGGGAAGGAGGGGCAGAGAGAGAGAAAGAGGGGGAGAGAGAGAGAGAGAGAGAGAGAGAGAGAGAGAGAGAGAATCCCAAGTAGGCTCTGTGCTAACAGCTCAATCTCATGAACTATGAGATCATGACCTGAGCTGAAATCAAGAGTCAGACACTTAACTGACTGAGCCACCCAGGCGTCCCAGTGGGGAGTTAATTCTTCACAGGTACAGGTTTTGGAAATAGATAGTGGTGATGATTGTACAACACTGTGAATGGAATTACTGCCACGGAAATGCCTTCAAAATAGTTTAGAGGGGGGCGCCTGAGTGGCTCAGTCTGTTAAGCATCAGACTCTTGATTTTAGCTCAGGTCTGGATCTCGCAGTTTGTGAGATTGAGCCTCACGTCAGGCTCTGCACTGACAGTGCAGAGCTGGCTTAGGATTCTCTCTCTTCCCCTTTCTCTGCCCCTCCCCCATTCATTCTCTCTCTCTCTCTCTCTCTCTCTCTCTTTCTCAAAATAAACAAACTTAAAGAAAAATGGTTTAGAGGATTCCTACCTCACAACCTTGCCATATTTCTGTGTGTGCTTCATGTGCATTTATAGAAGAATATGACAAGGGATAATTTAGGAAGGCAAAAGAAAAAACAATCACAAAAGGGTGGTCTGGGATGGGGTGAGGGGACGAATGGCAGTGGTTGGAAGTCAGTAATTACATCTTCCAGGAATGCTTGAGTCTTGTAACCAGAACCCTCTGTGGTCTCTTGGCAACACGCGGACTGTACAGAGAAATGCCAGATATGCAGAATTAGTGATGCGGTAGTTCTCTGGTAGCCTTCTGTGCAGAATTGTTAGTGCTTATGTTTGCAAACTCTCAAAAACTTTAAAATCGAGCTAGGTGAGACAGAGTTCATGCCATCTGGTCGGGACTGGTCATTCAACTCCAGTTCAATCAACATTTAACGAGCACCTATGTGCAGTCGTTAGGCTATTAATAAATATTCTGGTTCTTGCCTCAGGACATAACGTCAAATTTCATTTCCCTACTGCCTTAGATTTGACAAATGAAAGAGCAGAAGTAACATGTGTCATGCTGGGCAAAAGTATTCTCCTTCCCCTTTCCTGCCTCAGTGATTGCAGAAGCACACGATAAGATGAAGCCTCTATCACCTGTGTCTATGAGTGACTACACTGAGCCATACCTGCCACCCCACACTAAGCCTGTAGCACGAGGGAGGAGAAAACTTCTGTGTGTTACGTCACGGACATTTTGACATTGTTTCCTACTGCAGTATTACTTTGCCTAACCTCAATAATGCTATGTGTCTCACCCTGGACTAAGTGGGTGTTTATTTATAGAGACTAAACTCTAGAGCTAGGGAGCCTGAGTGTTAATCTGGGTTAGCTACTTTCTCACTGTGTGATCTTGGACTAATAAATAAACTTATCTGTGCCTATTTCTCACATTTTTTTTTAATTTTAGAGAGAGAGAGCAAGAGCACAATCGGGGCAGGGGGTAAGGGGGAGAGGGGGAGAGGGGGAGAGGGAGAGAGGGAGAGAGAAAGAATCTTAAGCAGGTGCCACACTCAGCGCAGAGCCTGACGCTCTGTCCCATGATCCTGGGATCATGACCTGAGCTGAAATCAAGAATCGGACGCTCAAGTGACTGAGCCACTGAGGTGCCCCCCTATTTCTCACATTAGAAGATGAGGAAAATAATGGAAACCATCTCATAGGATTTTCATGAGGATTGAACTAGATGAGCAATATACCCCAGCACATAGTAAGTTTTCAAAAATGTTGGACAGTGATGATCTCATTTTCAAAAGAACTCTATGTAAGATTTGTTGTTTTTCAAGCCTTTGAGATCTTGGTACTGTTACTGCAGCATAACCATACCCCAAGCACACAAATAATAAAACAAAGTTTTGAGATTAGAATCCATCATTGACCCATCAGTCTACCTTGTGGGCAAACTTCTGTCCCTGGAAGCTGTTCAGCTCAGTGTGTAGCTACTTCTCATCTATCCTCAGCTGCTCTCTAGAGGGTTCATTCACTTACTCACCTTCCCCAGTGACCAAACCCATGCAAAAGATCCCCCTGGGGAAGACAGTCAGAGCTACAGCCACCTTCCTGGTCCCTCAGTCAGAGACTGTCCTGCTCTCCTGCCTAAAAAGCCATCCAGGAATCAGACCCTTAGATATGGGATCCATTGGATGTCCTTTTGTACCACACTCACCTCTTAGTCTGTCAAAGCCAAATTATTTATTCAAACAACTTTTTAAGGGGTGGGGATAGGGGCAGAGGGAGAGGGAGAGGGAGAGAGAGAATCTTAAGCAGGCTCCACCCCCAGAGGGGAGCCTGACATGAGGCTCCATCTCACGACCATGAGAACATGACTTGAGCCAAAACAGAGTCAGTTGCTTAACCAACTGAGCCACCCAGGCACCCCAAATGTTTTTTTTAAGAAATAATTTGTGCACAAGATAAAAATATTTCAAAGACACAAAAGGATAGAGAGAGATGTCTGTTTCACGCTGCTCCCCAGAGGCAACAAAGGTGGGTCTTAAAATCAGTTCCTTGTTTCTTTCTCCAGCTGTACCATCACGGGGAATGCACTTCTGGGACGAATATCCTTCCTGCTTGGTGGCTGCACCCACTGCTCTCTCCCACCAGCAACATCCTCCTCCTGCCCTTCTAATCCCGCACATCCTGCTATGTCTATTCAAGCCACCTTCTCTAGGAAGAAGTTTTTAGCAATTCCAGCTGTTTCTCATCTCTCTTCTTCCTGACAACAGTCCCATGTCTGGACATTTTGTCATATCCAGTTGATCAGGTGCTAGTTTCCACTGGCTTGGTGTAGGCCACCCTCACTTCCCCAACCAGCCTGAAGGCTGATTATCCATCTCCGTGGCTTCCACTACCACCTACACCCCGATGACTCCCAAATCCACTCTCCTGAGTTTCAGACATATTTCCAATTGAAACTGGCTTCTTCCCTGTTGTCCTGAACTGAATTCGTGCTTCTTTCCCTTAACTTACCCTACTTCTCGAATCTCCTCTCTCAATGAATGGCATGAATACCTATTTCGTCATCTGAACTTGAAACTCCCCGCCACCCCCACAGCCACCATTCCCCTACACCCCTGACATTCCTGCAAGGTGACCACCTGCCATTCCCCAGACAGAAGCTTCACTTTCATGCCTTTGTTCCTTCTATTCCCTTGACTTTCCTCTCTCTTGCTCTCCTCTGCCCACCCCTAGCCAGACTCCATAGTCCAGCACAAATGTCATCTTCTTCGTGAGACCTTCCCTCCACCTCTAACCCTGACCTCTGCTCCTGGACAGTATTGACTACTCTTTCCTCTGTGCCCCCATATTTGTGTTCTTGCTGCACATGCATCAAAACAATGGTTGTACCCACCTGAGTGGGAGCAGACATCACTCATTCGTTTAACATTCCCAGTGCCAAAATTGGGAGGTGACAGATATTCAATCTATGTCTATTAGACACATAAATGAATGAATGAGTGAATGCACGAATTAGATGCTGTATAACTTTTAAATCTGTAGACAACGGGATTGTAATGTATACTTTTTAAGGAATCTTGAAGTGGAAACATTCTATTATTTGAGCTCCTCAGTGTCTCTAACAGTCAGCCCCTTTTCTTCCCACTCCCCTTCCATCTTTCCTTTCTTCCTCGTTCTTTCATTCAAATAGCTATTGAGAATTCCCTATGTGCCAGGTCCTGGGCAGGACACTGGGGGAACCAAGGGTAAAAAGGAATCTTGTCTGCTTTCAAGAAGGTCACATCTTGGTATCACAATCCAAGATTTCAAGATAATCTATAAAGCTATAATAATCAAAACAGTATGGTACTAGCACAAAAAACAGACACATAGCTCAACAGAACAGAATAAAGCACCCAGAAATCCAAGCTTATATGGTCAATTAATCCACAACAAAGCAGACAAGAATAATGGTGCTGGGAAGACTGGATGGCTTCAGGCAAAAGAATAAAGCTGGACCACTTTCTTATACCAGACACAAAAATAAATTCAAAATAGATTATAGACCTAAACATGAGACCTGCAACCATAAACTCCTAGAAGAAAGCATAGGCAGCAATCTCTTTGACATCAGCTTTAGTAACATTTTTTTTCTACCTATGTCTCCTCAGGCAATGGAAATGAAAGCAAAAATAAATTGTTGGGACTACATCAAAATAAAAAGCTCTTGAACAGTGAAGGAAACCATTAATAGGACAAAAAGACAACCTACTGAATGGGAGAAGATATTTCCAAATGATGCATCTGATAAGGGGCTAATATCCAAATATATAAAAAATTTATACAACTCAATGCCAACCCCCCCCAAATATCCAATTTTTAAAAGAGCAGATGTCCTGAATATACATTTTTCTAAAGAAGACATACAGATGGCTAACAGACATGAGAAAAGATACTCAACATCACTTGTCATAAGGGAAACACAAGTCAAACTACAATGAGATATCATCTTACATCTGTCAGAATGGTTAGTATCAAAAAGACAAGAAATAACAAGTGTTGGCAAGGATATAGAAAAAAAGGACCCTATTGGTGGGAACGTATACAGGTGCAGCCACTGTGGAAACAGTACCAAGGTTCCTAAAAATCATAAAAATAGAATTACCATATGATCTAGTAACTCCACTACTGGGTAACAAAGCAAATGAAACACCAGTTCAAAAAGACATGTGTAACTCTATGCCTATTGTAGCATTATTTACAATAGCCAAAATATGGAAGCAACCTAAGTGTCCATTGATAGATGAATGGATGAAGAAGATGTGGCGTATATACATATACAACGGAATATTACTCAGACATAAAAAAGAATGAGGTCTTGCCATTTGCAACAACACGCATGGACCTAGAGGTCCAGTTATGGAATGAATAAGTCATAGGACAAAAGGCACAGCATAGGGAATATAGTCAATGGTACTGTAGTAGCATTGAATGGGGACAGATGGTAGCTATACTGGTGGTGAGCATTACGTAATGGATGGTGGGGTGCCTGGGTGGCTCAGCTGGTTAAGTGTCCAGCTTCGGCTCAAGTCATGATCTCACAGTTTGTGGGTTCAAGTCCCGCATTGGGCTCTGTGCTGACAGCTTGAAGCCTGAAGCCTGCTTTGGGTTCTGTGTCTCCCTCTCTCTCTCTGCCCCTCCCCACACTCTCTTTCTCTCTCTCCAGAATAAGTAAACATTAAAAAAAATTAAAAAACAAAAACAAACAAAATAATGCATAGAGTTCTCAAACCACAATGTTTTACACCTGAAACTAATATGACATTGTGTGTCAACTATACTTCAAATAAAAATAATACAAAATTTTTTTTTATGTTTATTCATTTTTGAAAGAGAGAGACAGAGCACAGGCAAGGGTGGGGCAGAGAGAGAGGGGGACACAGAATCTGAAGCAGGCTCTAGGCTCTGAGCTGTCAGCACAGGGCCTGACGCGGGGCTCTAACTCACAAACCGTGAGATCATGACCTGAGCTGAAGTCGGACACTCAACCGACTGAGCCACCCAGGTGCCCCAAAATAATAGAAATTTTAAAAAACTTTTTTAAGAAACTCACAGCTTAGTGGTGGGGGGAGGGGCAGGAATGTTTAATTCAGATGTCAGATACCACTTCCCCTTTCAGAGGACAGCTTTCCTTATATATATATATATATACACATATATATATATACATATATATGCATATATATGTATATATATAATTATTTTTTTTAATGTTTTTTTTTTTTTTTTTTGAGAGAGAGAGCATGAGCAGGGGAAGGACAGAGAGAAAAACACAGAATCTGAAGCAGGCTCTAGGCTCATGAGCTGTGAAATCATGACCTGAGCTTAACTGACTGAGCCACCTAGGTGCCCCCAGAGGATAGCTTTCTTTAACTTACAGGCCAACAGGACTGGTCCTGCTGTCTCTCTCTGGTTTGTCCACTATGACTAGTATCATGCATATTTCCTCGGTTCTCCCACTTCCTCTGTGGGCCCCCCTCTTTATTGCTGGTCACTACTTGAAACTCTGAGTGATGGTCACCTGATAGAATGGACCTTCCCCACTGGTACCAGGAAGAAGATTGAGAGGCACAGGCTCCCTTCCTTGACCACCAGGTCTCCTAGGTCTTTCTGAGGCTACATTCCACACTGCACAGGTAGGTATATATGACTTCCACCACAGGAAGGTTGGAACAACTTAGACCTGGGGACCCTTAGACTGGGACCCTTCACAGAGTGGATCTCCTGGTAACCACTCCCTACTTGTAATCTGGTTCCCTTTCCCTTGGGTTTGTGTCTTCTCCCCCAAGCACTATCCATCTGAATCAACATCCATCCAGTTTTCTAAGAAGAGCTATTTTCCCACCTTTAAGGAAAGATATCATTCACTGAACTCATTTATCCACTCCCTTTTCTCCCCAAGCAATGCCCTGAATCTGAGTTATTTACTTCCAGGTAAGGCCACAGGGTTCCAACTAATAGCCATCAAGACTCAAGAACCATCTGGGGAATGAGGGGGTTCCAGTTCCCATAGTCAAGGACAAGTAAGGGTCCTCCAGGTTAGATTGCCTTTTCCACATTCTACCAGGATGAGCTTTAGTCCTCCTCAGCCATTTCATTAGTGGTCTGGCTAAATTAAGTAAATATATGTTTCTTGATGACAGACAGCATTTTTTGGATGCATGATAGTCATTGCAAAAACTTATTATAGGAGAGAGTTCTGTAACTGCCAGAATGCCTTGCCCATCTCTGTAGTCAGTGAGCCCCATTACTGTCCAGAGCAGAGCAGGACTCAGTTCCTTCTCTGCACAGGGGACAATCCGTTTAATAAAGGAACAATGATTCTTCCTAGGGACTGCTCCCAATGTTACTCCAGGAAAAACATGCCTATGTATGTTCATTGTTGAAAGTGAAGCACCATGTACAGTAAGAACACGTAGGTGGTGCTCAATTATTGACTGTTCTCAATCTCAGTAAATGATATCACCAGGTACCCAGTTGCTTAGTCAAAAATCTTGACCCCTTCCTACCCCCCTCCCACACTCCATATCCAATTCATAAGTAAATCTTGTTTGCTCTATCTTCAGAACACATTCCAAATTTGACCACTTTAATCTACTGCCACCATTATCCTGTGATATTTTCTATATTTCACTTATCATCTACCATTATATTGTAAATCTACAGGTAATCTTCATCATTTGTGGATTCTGTCTTTGTGAGTCCATCTACTTGTTAAAATTCACTTATGATCCTAAAATCAATTCTTATGGTCCTTTCATGGTCATTCAGAGACACCCATAGAAAGATGAAAAATTTGACTCACCTGATGAACTCATTCCCAGCTGAGGTCAAACAAGGCAACTCTCTGTCTTCTTGTTTCAGCTCTTATAAGCAAAGGTCTTTTTTATGGTCTATTTAGTGCCATGTTTTCACACATTTGTGCCTTTTCTTGGTGATTTTACTGTTTAAAATGGTGCCCGAGCATGGTGCTGAAGTGCTGTCTAGTGTTAAGTGTAAGAAGGCTGTGGTGTGCCTTATGGAGAAAATATGTGTGTTAGATAAACTTCACTCAGGCCTATAGTGATAGTCTCAGTGCTGTTGGCCATGAGTGCAATGTTAGCAAATTAACAGTATATATTAAATAAGCTGTCTTTAAACAGAAACACACATAAAACAAGGTTATACATTGATTGTTGGATGAAAGCAATTGCTGAAATTAAACAGTTCCTGAGCATAAGCAAAAAATTATGATAGGATTAGCAGTATCTGTGATGATCACAATAGAAACCAAAGATATTTTCTAATCACACTACAGTTGTAGAAAATTTGAAATATAGTTTTATACTCATAGTACTTTGAATTATGGTAGGTATTTTGCTCACCACCAGAGATCATTATTTGAATGTGTTAATAAGGGAACATTTCTGCACCACACATTTTAATGATTATATTGAGCATAATTGATTTCCTTTGAAATCTTGTGGTTTTATTTTCTGCATTTAAGACATTAAACATTAAAACATTCTCAGAAGAGATCCATAAGGCCTCTCCAGCCTATCAATGAAATCCATGGCACAAAAGAGTTTAAGAACCTAGCTTCAGGTCCAGGCCATATTTAGGTAACACATCTAGGATCATGAAACTACTTAGAACTGGGATCCACACCCAAATCTGCCTGCAAGCATCACCACAGAAGGACCTCCCTCTACAAAGACTCCTCTGTGCATCCCCTCAGACATCTGGAAGAGTACTTGGCAGAAAGTTTCCAATGGATTCCATAAAGCATATCCATGTGCAGAGCATCTCACAGGGGGCTGGAGGGCATCATTCTTCCGAGTGTGGCCCGAAAGCTGTTACTGATCAAAGATGAGAAAAGCAAGAAATTGAGAGTAAGGGTTTAGAAATCTTTTTAGAAATATGAAACTAACAATAAAATAACCAAGGCTTGTATTTTCTGTCTTTGTGTTTTTTTAAAACTTTCAGTTTATTTTACAAAATCATCAGTCTGCAGTGGATTGGAAATTTACAAAGACTAAACAAACAAACAGACAAACAAATACTAGTTTCTTCTCCACACAAGAGTTTGAGAACCACTATTGTGGGGGGGGGGGTGCAGTGGGCAGAAATGGGGAAAGAGACACGGATACAAATGGGCAAATGCTCTGACAAAATGATGGACACAGAAGCACATCAGACTAGCAGAACTGGGGAAGGCAGAGGGAGGAGGAAGCATTTTTTAAAGTTTTTTTTTTTAAGGTTTATTTATTTATTTTTGAGAGACAGCACAAGTGGGGAGGGGCAGAGAGCAAGAGAGAGAGAGAAAGTTCCAAGCAGGCTCCACACTGTCAGCACAGAGCCCGATGCGGGAACTCATGAACCATGAGATCACGACCTGAGCTGAGGTCAGACGCTTAACCGACTGAGCCCGCCAGGTGCCCTGAGGAGGAAGCATTTGAGCTGTGTTTTGACCAATGTCTATAGGTGGAGACGATGCATTTCTGGGTATTCCAGGCAATGGGCCCAGCAGGAACTAAGGCAAGGAGTGTAGAACACAAGATGCATCAGAGAAGGTGGTCATCAGGAAAGAAGGGGCAAATGGCTGTGTGTATCTTCAGTGAGTGGGGATACAATACTCATGGCTTTTGAAACATGGTGGGGATTTGGAGCTTTTCAATAGGCCATAAAGAGCCATGGATCTATTTTGAACAGGAAAGGAAATAATCATACTTAAGTTTTAAATGATAGTATTTGTTGAGCCAAACTAAATTTAAAAAATTCTCAGGCACTGACTCTTTCAGCGGAGAGAATTTGCTTCTTTCATCAGAATGTACAACTACACAGAGATTGATTTCCATGCCTGGATGAACACATGCAAGGATGTGCATCAATGAGGATTGCTCTGGAAAACCTATTTGCCTCTTTTCTCCTGTCCTCTCCTCTCCTCTCTTCTGTCTTATTTTCTCTCTTTCCTCTCTTATTGTATCTCACTTAGCACTTGGAGCTACTAGCCAGCCACATGTGGTCACTGAGCCCTTGAAATAGAGCTTCTGTGGCTAAGGAACTGAACTGTAAATTTTATTTAATTTTAATTAATTTAAATTTAAATAGCCACATGTGGGTATTGGCTACTATATTGGATAGTGCAGAGACTTACTACTATGAAGACAGGGATGGAAAATCTAGATGCCACAAAGTCTTTTTAAAAATTTTTTCTTAACATTCTTCTCCTCTCCTTCCCCTCCTCCTCCTCCTCCTCCTCCTCCTCCTCCTCCTTCTTTTGAGAGACAGAGAGAGATAGGGTGTGAGCAGGGGAGAGAGGCAGCAAGAGAGGGAGACACAGAATCTGAAGCAGGCTCCAGTCTCTGAGCTGTCAGCACAGAGCCTGATGCGGGGCTTGAACCCACAAGCCATGAAATCATGATTTGAGTCGAAGTTGGATGCTCAATCAACTGAGCCACTGCTACGAAGTCTCCAGACAGGGTGTCATGGCATATTTGGTTAACAAGAGTAGTCACAGAAGAATGAAGATGGAAATGAATCTTTCTGCTTTTAACCCAGATATGTATGTTTTAGCCTATCTGTGTCCAATGAGCCTCTTGGAAAGCGGCCTGGGAGCCAGGAGCTTAGGGTCCTGAGTTTGATGTGTTACTTTAGACAGGTCACTGCTAGGGGAAGGGCAAGAACTAATGTCCACTGAGCATTAACAAAACACCAGGTATGGGGTGTTAAGCATGTTTCCAGATTACTACATTTGAATGTTGCACAAACCCATAAAATAGCATTTTTATTCCTATGTTACAGATGAGGAAAAAGAAGATCAGAGAGGTAAGCAATTTGTCCAAACCACCCAGGTTGCGAGGTATAGAGCAGGTATTTAGATATTTAGAGCCAGTTCTAAGGCCAAAACTCTTCCCACTGCACCTCTGGGCTTCCCTAAACTCTCCTAAACATCTATTCCTTCCCTTCTTGCCCCCCAGTGAGACAAGATGATGAAGAAAACCTAATGAAGGTTAGGAAGGTCCCAACATGTTGACAGGGCAAACGTGCTGAGTGTGCACAAGGGAGGGAGGTGATATTTTCTGAGAATACAAACAGGGCACAGTGTTCTGAGATGGTTCTGCACTCTAACTGATATTGAAAATACTTTAAATTTTCCATTTAAGTTATGCCTGAGGCTGGGCCTGTTTCAATCATGTAAAAACCAATATCAGTTTGGAAAGGTTATCACAGCCTTGCCGATTCCAGTCAACATTAAAAATGCAAATGTTTAGTATTTAAATATAGCCTTTGGCCACCAGCATCCGGGACATCAGGTAAACCACAGTGGGCAGCCATCTCCCACTGAGGGCTTGGCTGGCCCACTGAAAGGAAGCGAAGGATGTGCCTAAAAGTCTGCTCTGTGCGAGGCTGATGGAAGCACTTCCAGCCCCATGGAAGTCCGGGTCCTCAGAGGTCGTCCAGTTGGTGTTGCTGAATCAGACATCCATTCAGTGTGGGGCAGAGACCCCGTCAATCTTATTTGTCTTTGTCTTCCCAGTACCTATCCCAGTGCCTGCTTCATAGGAAGAGCTCATAGGGATACTAATTGGATAGATGAATTAATTCATCTCTCATCTTTTATGGGTTAACCTATTATATCGCAGGCACTGTGCTAGACCTATAAGTTCACACAGAAACAAGCCATTTGGGGAAATCAATCTCAAGGAATTTACCATCTAAGAAGTGTGGTAAGATATGCAAATAAATAATAACAACATAAAATAGTATTAAGTGAACCTTACCATAAGTATTAATTCTGGAGGTCTCTCAACAGGTGTTTGAAAATGGGCCAGATGAAAAGTGCCCGTGAGGCCAGACATCGAGATTCTGGGTGTTCTGAGACATGGAGTAACTGGGCAGTGAGATCAGCAATGGGAGGTTCGTGGAAGAGGTGCCAAGAAGCACTCCTGAGGTGGGTTCATGTCCTTGGTGGTCTCCTCCACTCAGACTGTAGGCTCTCTGAGAGCTGGCCTGTGTCTTATTCAGCTCTGCACTCCAGTACCTCACGTGAGGTCTGACACATAGTAAGAAGCAGCATATGCTGAATAAATGAATGAATAAATGAAGGAATATTAGGAATCCATAAGGGATCATACGAAGAAGCATTTATTGAGAGTTTAGTAGGCACCAAACATTTAATAGATACCTTCTTAGTTAATTATAAGAATCAGGGTGCAGCTAGGAGACAGAAACCACATCAGCTACTTGAACGGAGACAGTTGAACGTAAAGGATTGTAAACAGGGTATAAAGTTGTTAACTGGGCAACTGGAAGGGTAAAATGAGAACTATCAAGTATAACAGAGATAGCAACTGCAGAAAGCAGCTGTCACCCTCGGGATAAGGGACCACGGGGGCGGGGAGGGGGGAGTTACAACTGTTAAAAGTTAGAGGCTTAGTAGAGAGACCCTGGGAGCTGAAACTCAGGCAAGGGAGCAGGGGACCCTGCCAGACTGGTGCTCGTATCTCTGATTGGATGTGATGAAGCTAATTCTTTGTTGGAAACTACAAACCGGCTTCGGCTACTGCAATGGGAAGGCCTTGCTGCTGCCAGGGAGAAGGAACATTGCTGGGGTGATGCTCACAGCCACCCCTCTAAGATTCAAGACCCAGTTCAGATGTCATCTCCCCTGAGAAGCCTTCTTGATCTCTTTCTGGAGATAGGAAGCCCACAGGAAGCACACAGGAAGGACAGAAGTCTTATCTTCCTCCTCCAGCTGTGCGGCCCCCTCCAGCACCACCACTGGCAGAACTTAAGAGGGAGCCAGCTGGACCAGCAGAAATGTGATTTGCAGAGACCCAGGCCCATCATCACAAAGCAGAGCACAGGAGGGTTTTGGAGCTGGGATGCCATGGTGTCCTAACCATACAGGAATCTTCCCATCAGTGCTGTGATGCAGATACTGCTACTACCCCATTATATAGATGAGGAAACCAAGGGTCTAGACAAGTCAAAGTGACTTGCCTAATAAGTTGATGTGGCAGCTCTCTGAAGTGAAGCCAAGTCGGTCGGTTCTTGATGACAATAGTCTACCAAGCTTCCTTCACACTTTTATGTTAAGAAGGTATCAGGGGATAGAACAGATTTGAAACTCCAGTGCTGCTGGGTTGGCAGCTGGGGGTGAGATGGGGTGGGGGGGTCGGGTGTCACCTATAAGAGCAGGGAAACAGGCATGGGGAAGTCCTGACAAATATCTCCCTGTGTGCCACTTGAATCTCTCACTTTACTGTCCTTTAAGATAGTTGAGATCTTTATTACTTGATCAAAAATTAGCCACCTAACAAACTCCTCCGCATCTCAGAGATCTGAGACCCAGCTCAGATGCCACCTCCCCTGAGAAGACTTCCCAATCTCTACAGAACCAGCCATGCTCCCACTCGGTGCCCCCAGGGGACTTGGTGCAGAGTTTACTTGTCTATATGCCACGCTAGATTGTGGGCTACCTGAGGGCAGGCCTGGGTCTATCTAGGCTCTGCCTGGCGCATGGTAGGCATGCAACGTCTAGTGATAATGACAAAGCTTTGTTTCTTCCAGAAGCGTACTTCTTGTGGGAGCACAAGCAACTTGAGGACCATGTTTTCTGACTCATTCTCTGCTTTCCAGGAGTTCTTGGTCTAGTGCTGAAGACATATTGAAAAAACACCCAAAAGCAAACCCCTCCTGGTTGAGGCCTTCACCTCCCGCCTTTTCTAAACCATTCTTCTCCCTTCACTCAAGATGGAAATGTAATCATCAGAAATCCGTGCTAAATCCTTCCAAAGGCCTCCTGCTCTTAGGATAAAGACTAACTCTTCAACTTTTCCCCCTATGTCCTCTGCCATCTGTCCCCTGTCCCTCTTCAGTCTTGCATCTCATGGCTCCCCATTCCCCTCCTGCCTCCTTCTACTCCACCCGCCAACTATGGAACCTCTGCAGTTTCCAACTCACCAAGCTCTTTGCATCTTGGTCATTGCAGGTGGGGTTTCCTCTACCCAGAACCCTCTCTTCTTGCTCCCTTTGCCAGAGTCACTCTGGCTTATCTTTTAGATCTCAGCCACTGAGTCACTTCCTCCAAGAGGCTATTGGCAGGGTAACTTGATGCTCTGAAAGCAAGGTGCTCCTGATCATGCCTTTTATCCTCCAAATTGTAATGGCCTGCATTTGCTCAGAAGAGTGATCTTCTTGGCACATGGCAGATGCTTTGTAGAACAGACTTGAATAAATTAAAAACTACAAACAAAAAACTAAGAGAGATCTCTCCAAGGGAGTTTGTAAGTCATAGGCTGCCTGAAACATGATGAAATAACTCCCAGTGTCAAGGTGCCTGATGAAAAGAGGACCTCTGGAATGGGGGGAAGGGCTCTGGACCTGGAGGCAGAACAGGGCTGGAGCCCCAGCAATCTGGGAGGAACGAGCTTGATGTTATCTTGTTTTCTTCATCTCTATGATAGACAGTGTAGGGGAGGCAAAAAACTTTTCTTCTACCCTCCTAGGTGCTACAGCTTAGGTCCAGGAAATTAAACTGACAAAAGATAGATTAGTAAGAGAAAAAAACAGAGTCTATGAGTGTTCTCAGCATGAATACATGTGGGAAAAACTCAGTGGTGAGTTCAAAAGGGTGACTAGAGTTTGGGGTATATATAGCATCTTAATGAAGGACAATAAATTTGTAGAGCAGTGATAAGATGAAGAAAGAAAGGTTTAAGCTTGTAGGGGCTGCAAGTTGTAGGTAGGTTAATATATGGGGAAAACAATGGAAGATAAGGGTTATTTGAGCATGTGTGTTAAGTAGATACCTCTTGGTGCCATCTCAGGACTGCTGAGAGTCTAGAGTTATCTCTTGCAATTAAGAGTTTAAGAGTTTGTCCTCCTGGGTCCTCCTCTTCCTGGTACAGGAGAGGGAAATGCCTTTACAAATGGAAACTTATGTTCTGCTCTTTTAGGCAAATAGGGGGTAAAGGCAGAGTGCTTTTTTTGGTGTCTGCTATTTCTCAATTGTCTTCAGCTCAAGATAATGCTTATGATAAAGTGTCATACTTTGGGGTGGCACATTCTGATCCCTTACAGTCTAAAGATGGCTGTCCTTCCCGTCACATAGGGTTGTGATGGGATGGCGCATGTGGGAACTCTGTGCAAACTGTAAAGTGCTGTGCAAATGTCAGGCATAACCATTTCCGTAATGATAATCTCCAGGAGACAATCTCGGGTTGCGGCCTTGCCAGTTTTAGTCACAGCAGTCCAAACACTGGCCTCAAGCTTTCTAGCTCCTTCTCCCCCAGGGCCAGGCAGGGACTGCTTGCAAAAAACACATCAAAGCTCCAACTGAGGATTTTTATAGTTCAATGTTGCACGAGCTTCCTTCTTGGGAAATAGAGCCTGGAAGAAAGGTGAGGAAGCTAATCTAAACTTCCTGTTCCTCAGCCCCCACCCCCCATGGCTGGCTCCTTTAAGACTAAGTCTGCAGGCTGCTCCTGACTTTTGTTTGCAGGAGTCCTGGGCCACCAATCTCTAGTTTCTCCCTGGGACTTCCCTACTATTCTCTGTGGAAACCTGAGAGACACATCTAATAAAAAGGACCCAGGGGTGTCTGCGTGGCTCAGTCGGTTGAGCGTCCACCTCTTGGTTTCGGCTCAGATCATAATCCCAGGGTTGGCTCAGGTCACGATCCCAGAGTCATGAGATCAAGCACCCTGTGGGTCTCTGTGCTGAGTATGGAACCTGCTTAAGATTCTCTCTCTCTCTCTCTCTCTCTCTCTCTCTCTCTCTCCCTCTCCCTCTTTCTCTCTCTCCCTCTGCTCCTCTTCCCCACTTGTGCTCTCATTCTCTCTTAAAAAAAAAAAAAAAAAGAATAAATAAAAAGGACCAGTGCACTTCCATCATCTTAGGTCCTCAGAGCAATAAATCAAAGGACAGAGTTCATTGAACCTGATTCAACCACAGGAATGGACATCCCAAAGAATTAAAATCCTCCTAAAAGTGACTCCTTAACAAAAGACATCCATAGAATAAACATTAAGGCACCTACTATATGTCAGGTAATAAACATATTTTGCATTACTTAAATCTTACATCAGCCAACCCCATTTTATGGATGAGTAAGTAAATTAGGGCTTAGAAAGGTTTTAGTTAGGGGCGCCTGGGTGGCTCAACTGGTTAAGCGTCTAACTCTTGATTTCGGCTCAGGTTGTGATCTTGTGGTTCGTGGGACTGAGTCCTGTGTCAGGATCGAAGCTGACAGCACAGAGCCTGCTTGGGATTCTCTCTCTCCCTCTCTTGCTGTCCTTCCCCACCTCCAAATAAATGGTAGAGAGAAGTAGGGGGAGTGGGGACAGAAATGGGTAAAGGCGGGGGCACCTGGGTGGCTCAGTGAGATGAGCGTCCAGCCCTTGACTTCAGCTCAGGTTATGATCCCAGGGTTGTGGCTCCCTGCTGAGCATGGAGCTTGCTCGGGATTCTCTCTCTCCCTCTGTCCCTCTCCACTGTTTGTGCTCTCTCTAAAATAAAATTTTAAAGAAATAGAAAGAGAAAGAAAGAAAGAAAGAAAGAAAGAAAGAAAGAAAGAAAAAGGGGTAAGAGTGGAAGACCCAAAGCAGCCTGTGGGCAGATTTTCTTTTCTTGACACATCCTAAGGAAGGATACAGAAGGAAAATATATTCCTTAGATTGCTTCACAATGAGAGGAGAGAGAGAGAGAGAGAGAGTGTGTGTGTGTGCATGTGTGTGCATGTGCGTGTACCCACATGCTTGTGTGGACAGGGATGCTTGTGTGTGGGTGTGTGTGAGGTGCTGTGCGTGTGTTTGTATGTGGGGGAGAGTAGTCGTGGGGTATGGATGTGTGGGAGGGTATGGGAAGCGTTGTGGGTATGAGGGTGTGCAGATGTGGGTAGGTAGATGGAGGCGGGGAGGGCCCGGAGGGGGAGTGAGTGTGGGGTTGTAGGTAGGTAGATGGGGATTGGGGGATCGTGTGAGGAAGGAAGTGTGCAGAGTTGTAGGTGTGTATCCGTATAATCACACGGAGGGGCTGGGCCTCAGTAAATGCATAAAATCACATACGTCTAAGCACTGTTAATAAACTCTTCCTCACTGGGGATTTATAAAGAAGTTTCTTTTCCATTATTCACTCATTCATTTTCCTATCATCAACACTGACCTACAGTGAGAAAAACAAGTTAATATCCCTGAAGAACTTACAATCCTGAGAGAAGATAAGACATGGTTGAGTTTCATAACAATAATGAACACATTTGCTGCATGCCAGACACTGTTCTGAGCACTTTCCGTGTGTATTATCTAATTAACTGCTCATAACCACCTTACCTGATAGGTCCTACTGTGACTCTCATTTAGCAAATGAAGGAAACTGAGGTTTGGAGTAATTGGCCCAAGGTCATGCAGCTTGTGGGTGAAGCTCGGATTCCAATGCCTGCAGCCTGGCTCCTGAAATTGCTCTTAAGTATCCCATTAAGTCGATACCATCTGTTCCCGGCTGACCTACAAGGAAGGGCTAACCTTGTGTCCCTTATAAGGACTGGCTGCCAGGGAGCAACCACCTAGCAAGATGCTTGGTGCTCTAGTACCTGTGAGCATCTAACTTATTGCCCTAGATCCACAGCCGTCTGGGCCCAATCTCTTCACCCATTCCCCTCCCTACATCTCCTACCATTTCTACTTCTCATGTCACCCCAAGACTAGGCAGAGAGGAGTACAGGGAGGAGACCAGTGTAAATTTAAGGGCTCATCCCTCTCCCTCTCCCTGACTGCCAGCTTCCCCACCAGATGTGGGGTGGGGGTACTGGTCCTGTGGTATTCTTTTTTTTTTTTTTTTTTTTTTTGAGAGAGAGAGAGCAAGTGGGGAGAGGCAGTGAGAGAGGGAGAGAAAATCCCAAGCAGGCTCCGCTCTTTCAGTGCAGAGCCTGATGCAGGGCTCGAACCACGAACCATGAGATCATATCCTGAGCCCAAACCAAGAGTCAAACACTTAACCAACTGAGCCACCCAGGTGCCCCGCCCCAGTCCTGTGGTATTCTTTACCTCAAAGGCCTCCCTCCTTTGACCCTGGAAGGCAATGCCCATGATAGCACCTGCAATGGAGTGGCTGGGGCTTGGATGCATGGAGAGATCTGACTTTAGTCCTCGGAGTCATAATAACATCTCTGCCCATGGAGCTCTTGCCAGGGAGCAGAACAGGCTCCAGTGCTTTAGGTACATTATCTCTTTCAGTTTAATTCCCATGGCAGCCACACGAGGCAAGGATTAGTAGCCCCCTTTACAGATAAGAAAACCAAGGCTGAGAGAGGCCAAACGGTCAGATCAAGCAGTGATGCTGGGAGGACAGACATGTCTACACCTCAGAGCCCATGCTCCAAGCCATGCCGTCATGCTGGGAAGGCTTTTCCTCTTCACACTTGAGTTCAAAGCAGAGTGAAAAGCTGATCCTGACTCTCCCTTGCCAGGTAGCAGAGTTGGAAGGGTGGTGGTGGATTGCAGGGACAGATGCTGGGGTAGGTCAAGTCTACTAGCCTGAGAGTCCAGGGAGTTTCCTGGCAAATAACTCACCCCCAGGTAACCAAATGGGGGCAGTACAGAGGAAAAACTGCCATCTCTCCTTAACTTTGCCCCAACCTGTCAGACCCCCTCATGCTCTTGTGTGGGGTCCTAGGGAAAGTGACCTGTGGGAACAATTGAAAGAGCAGGTGCTGCGGCACCTGGATGGCTCAGACAGTTAAGTGTCCAACTTTGGCTCAAATCATGATTTCCCAGTTCAGAGCCCCACGTCAGGGTCTGTGCTGAGTTCAGACCCTGCAGCTTGCTTTGCATTCTGTGTCTACCTCTCTCTCTGTCCCTCCCTTACTCTCTCTCTCTCTCTCTCTCTCTCACATTAAAAAAAAAAAAAAAAAAAAAAAAAAAGAAAGAGCAGGTTCATACATCTCCACCCCCGCCATTGGAGGATGGAGCAAGGAGACCCCCCTTTGACAGCAGGTAACAAGAAGAGAGAAGAACCCTCCCCCTGTGGTTGTTCCTTAAATCTGGGCTTAGGTGTACTGGGCTTGATGTGCTGAGAGGATCAGCAGAGTCAACACTGGGGTCAGGGGACACAGTGACAACTACAAAAATGCAAGTGCCAGAGGTGGTGGTGGGGAGGGGGGAGCAGGAACAGAAGAAGATAGCAGAGGTTGTCTGGCAGCAGACTGGATGCATGGTTAACACAGGAGGCACCATTTGGGGATCTCCCAGAGAGACAGACACTTTGGTGGGGGGCACAGTTTGAAGAACGGGATTATACAACAGTGAGTGCAGTAGTGGAGTGACAGCATGCCTATGGTAAGTTATCATTTCCAGCAGTTAAAACCCTGATTCATAAAGGCTCCAAAAGGCTCTATTCCCGCCTCAGGGCCAGTGGGGGTTTTAGAAGTATATTACAAATGTTGGCCATTGTCCTTCATAAAGGAACAATTCAACCAATAGCCCTGGCTGAAAGGGGGAGGTACATTCCTCAGCAGGGTTGTGTCCCTCTCTGGGCTGTCCCGTACAGCAGGGGAAGTCATCTGAGCCAACTCAGGCCTGCCGGTGACCTATGACCTACGGCCCAGCACAAAAAGGGAGCTGGGCCAATCAGATTCCCACCTCAGGAATTTGAACCAAGAAATGCTGAGACATGCAGGCAGTTAGCAGCTGGGCTGGAGGCCACAGGAATGCACTGGAAGGTTCTATCCAGTGGAGTCAGAGCTGCAGGGCCACAAGAGGAGGAGAGATCTGGAGCAAGCAGAGAACTGGCTTTGCAGAGGTGAGCAGAGAGAAGTGAGACTCTGGGAAAGACAGAGAAAAGCTGCAACAGAGAAGGAAACCACATAGAAGCACCCAGGCACCTTCATCCCTGCCCCAGTCCTACTCCACCTCACTCCTTTTCTCCCAAGGGATGGGAGTGGCTCTCTGTTCCTGGAAGCCAGAGTGTCTGACAGACTAGGAGGTGACCTCCCTGCGGGACGGTAGTGGGGATTCTGGGTAACAGGAGACCTGACCGTCAGTCCACGGTGGCTTTGTAGGTTACAACAAGGACACTGAAAAACTGCGTAAGCAAGATGGAGAGTCCATGCATGATGATCAGCTGTCTCCCAGCCACATTTGAAGCAATGCAAGAAGAATTTGACTTGGAACACCTGTGCACATCTAAATCATGTCTCTGGAAGGAAGGCAGTGCTGTGGGGTGGTTACTTAACTGTGCTTGGGAGCTAAATGGCCTCAAAGCCCACCTTCTCTTTCTAACTACGGGAATTAGGACCAAATGCACTCTTCTAAGTCTCAGTTTCCACATCTCTAAAGTGGGGCTACAACCGAGGCTCCTCCCTCAGGTTGTTGGGTGTGTTACGGGTGATGCCTTGGCTTGGGTAAATCCTTCCTTAAGCTGCTGTGTATGCTGTCTAAAAACCCCTCCTTGAAGGGCGAGAGGTGGAATTAGAGGTTGAGGAATCTGCCTGTAGAATTTTCTATCTGCAATGGCCAGTGTTGGGCTGCCTGCTGACAAGAGCACACCCCTTCTCTTTGTCACCCTTGGGGATTCTACGGGGAAACAGACTTTCAGAGTCACCCTGGCCTCAGACAGGCCTTACTTAACCAGGCTTATTAATAGAAGCGTGTCCATTTCTGTCTTAAAATAGCCACAGAAAGTTATTTAACATGAGCTTCCAGGTGGGTGGTCAGATAGCTTTTTGTCTTCCTCTTAGGAGAGTTCAAGAACTCTCATATTTTTGTTTCATTTATAGCAAAATAGTCATAACAGGAAGATCCATTGCTCTGTGGAACTTCCTGAGTCAAGGATGTCCAGGCTATTTGAGGGGGTCCCAGAGTCAAGTGCCACTCCTACCCGCCCCCACACCTCTCTTTATAGTGTCCTTGGCAGACAGTCATCCACCAGGCATATAGCCTCCTAGCTCCAACGGGAGGGGCTCGCCGGTGGAGGGGTCTCGTGGGGGGTGGGGGGGGCTCTCCGGGGAAAGGGTCACAGGACTTGGGGGTATAAGGACCTAATTCAGCCTTTTGCCTCTGTTCTAATACTTTAAGCCATGAAGTATCCCTCCCAGGAAGCAAAAAGTCCCTTTCCTAACCTCAAACCCACACAACCCCTGCCATCACCATTTCTTTCCCTCCCTGCATTTCCTACTCACTCTCCTCCCAAACCCTACTCAGGCATTACATCCTCCTGAACCCTCCTCCATCCACTGTGAAAGCTCACATCACTTTTGTCTTAACAAGTCGTCACTTCCTCTGTGGCTTTTCAGGGGAAAGTGGTTCACCCTCTACGACCCATTCCCCACACTTCTGAAGTAGAAATAGTGGCTGGATTGTTCCGGCTCTGCGTTGTCACTCTGCACTACTGCTTGTCCACACTCAGGTCTTTCTTTAAGCCTCATGCCATCCAACCGCTCTCTCCCTGAGCACTGAAAACTGCCCAAAGCTCATTCACTGAATCATTCATGGCCTGGCTCTCAGTCTTCCTCTCCAGCTCCAGTTCTGCATCACCCTGAGATTCCAATGCCTAAGCAGACAACTGACTAGACTGCTACTTCTTGTATCTTAACTCCGAGGGACTTCACCTTCACTCTCCTTCAGCCACCAATCCCAGTCTCCACCCTGGATCTTGTCATGACCCAGGACTGGGTCATCTAGATTCCAGCCATGTCCTTTATGGGTGCATTCTCCTTCCTTCTAAAGCTCTCTTGACCTCATATCTGTGACACCTGCATTTTGATCTCCAAGAGACCCCAGCCCTTTGGTCCTTCTGTTTCCTTCAGTCTGTCAGTCCTCCTGGCTGGAAGTCTAGACCTACAGGTGATCATGAACTGCATTCACACCAACACTGTCATTTCTCTTGTGCTGCTATCCTGCTATGCCTTCCTCCCCCAACAAATCCCAGTAATTTTTCTTCCAGTCTCAGTGGAGACTGCTCAGTCCAGCTCTTCAACCTGTGACTTACCCCTCCCCTGCTGACTCGTCTGTTGTAATCTCACTTCTCTGCTTCAACTCCCCCACTCCTCTGATACTTTTCTCTTATTCTGTTAACATATCTAGGTTACTCCCTCTGACAAGATCCCTCCTAAGACCCTTTCTATCACTCTCCAGTTTGACTTCCCCCCACTATAGTCTATTCATGTGTGACCCCCTTCCTTACCTCCTACACGTTCCCCCACCTAATGTATTCTGGCCTCTGTCCTGACCGCTCCATGGAAACTGCTTTCCCTCAAGTCATTGTTCTAGGTACTATTACTGTGTAATAAATTACGAATTATCCCAAACTTAGTGGCATAAGACAATCATTTTATTATGCTCATGCATAATAAAGGATAAGTTTATTATGGTACACATGGAGGGGAAAACATGACCTCCCTGTGTAGTTTGGCTTCCTTGCAGCATGGCACCTTCAGGGTAGTCTGGTTTCTTACATGGTATGCTCTTTGACTTCTCCCAGGGTTCCAGTTACCAACTATGTACCATCAGCTCCCAGATCTATCCCACCACTGTCCTCTCTCTAAGCATCAGACTGTAGACCCATCAGCCTGGTGGATGTATCCAAAGATACATCAGTTTCAGCATGAACGAAGTTAAACTCACCATCTTCCACTCTAAACCGGCTCCTCTCCTGTTATTCTTTCTCTCTCTTAGGGATACCTAGTTGACCAAACTTTGACTCTTTCCTTTTTCCTCACTCCTTACATCTAATTATTTACCAAGTCATGCTCTTTCTATCTCTGAAACATTTCTACGAATTTTACTTATCACTTTACAAATGAAAAGATTAAGGATCAGAGAGGTTGTTAATTCCCAAGACTAAACAGCTCTCATGTATTTATTTTTTCACGTGTCGATCAAACATGTAATGAGTACAATTACATTCTAGGAGCTGAAACAAAAAGGCTTATAAAACATGGCCCCTGGTCTCTTTCACGGCAGAGATAGGCAAGTAAGCAGATTACTATAAGGTCTAACAAATGCTGTGATAGTGGGACACGCTGGGTACAACAGGGGCAATTTGTCCATCCTGGGGTGGGAGGAAGAGAAGGTGGGGGTTCTACTGCTGTGTAACAAATTACCCCAAATTTGGCTGCTTAAAACAACAAATGTGTATTAGCTCACAGTTTCTGTGGGTCAGAAATCTGGGTAGAGTTTAGTTGGCTTCTCTTGCTCAAGGTCTCACAAGGCTGAAGTCAAACTATGTGGGACTACAGTCACCTCAATGCTTGACTTAGTCGGGGGGGTCACCCTGAAGCACACTCACTTACTGTTGGCAGACCTCACGTTCTCACTGGCTGTTGGCCAAACACATTTGTTTCTTGCCCCTTGCATTGGGCTAATCAGAACAAGGTATCTGACTTCTTTCAGAACAAGGGTTCTGACAGACAGAGAGTGAGAATAAGGGAAGAAGAGAGGGAGCCCAAGATGGAAGTCAGTCTTTTTGCAAACCTAATCTGGTAAGTGATAGCATATCACTTTTGCCATGTTCTACTTGTGAGAAGTGAATCACTAGGCCCAGTCCACATTCAAGGGGGCAGGGTTGCATAGGACATGAATGCAAGGAGGAAGGGATCACTGGGGGCCATCTCAGAGACAGTTTGTCACAGTGGTCAGGTGGTATCTGAACAAGATTCGGAAAGAGTTAGCTAGATGAAGAGCCATGTAGGACCATCCTGGGCAGAGAACAGTATGTGTGAAATAACCCAAAAGTAAAGAAAGAGACAGAGACTGAAGTTGGAAGAACTGTATGCTCAGGAAGGTGGGGCCTGTGTCTCCCAACTTCATATCAAATTTTTGCTTAATATGTTCTTGTCCACACTGTGATTTAACCAAGTTTTAAACAGTTAATCAACAGTGACTACGTCACATATACAACAAAGCTTCATTACATAAAAAGATAAAGAAACTGAACTTACAACCTCTTTCCTTTTTATAAAGCCTCAAAATTGCTCAGAATGCTTTTCCAGTGGAGCACATTTCTAAATCATTACACATGTGAAAGGCATGACTAGTATTTCCAGTTATCAGTGGGCGGAGATGAACTGACACTTTGGAATGTATTTATTTAATTTTTAAATAAAATTTTACATCGAACTATAACACAGAAAAGCACACACATAAAGCACAATTCAATGAATTTTTACAAAGTAACATAGTCGTCTAAATATTACCCAGATTTAAAAAATAGAACTTTGTCACCTCCCAAATCTCTCTTGTGCCACCTCCAAAGATATCCACTATCTTGATTTCTATCATCACAGAGTAGTTCTTCCTCTGTTTAAAGTTTATCAAACGGAGGCATCCAGTCTATTTTTTTCTTTTTTTTTTTCAGTCTATTTTTTTGCATTTAGTACTCAACACTCAGTTTTGTGAAAGTCTTCCATATTAGTTTTTTTTTATATAATTTTTTAAACGTAGGCTCCACATCCAACATGGGGCTTGAAGTAACAACCCTGAGATCAAGAATTGCATGCTCTATGGACTGAGCCAAGCAAATTGTTTTACGTAGCAGTGGTTGTTTCATTTTCACTGCTGTGTAGTATTCCATTGTATGACTTAACCACAGTTTATCCATTCTACACCAGACATAAATTTAAATGGTTTTCAGTTTGGGGAAATTATGAATAGCCATTACCATTCATGATTATGCACTATGATTCACATATGCACACATTTTTATTGGGTCTGTGCCTAGGAGTGGAATTGCTGAATCATGAGTATACACATATTTAGTAGCTCCTGACACGAGGTGGTTGTACCAGTTTACACTCCAGGAACAATGTTTATGAGTTCCATTTGCTCTACATCTTTGACAACACTTTGTATTATTGACATTTTTACTGTAAGCTATTCTAAAGAGTGTGCAGTGATACCTTATTGAGATTTAAATTGCATTTCCCTAGTAACTAATGATGTTGAGCACTTTTTCATAGCATTGACCTTTCTAATATCTTCTTTTGTGAAGTGTTTGTTTAAATGTTTGCTCATTTCCCTATTGGATTGTTTCTTCTTATTCCCTTACAGACATTCATTATGTATTGTATTAGTTTCCTAGGGAAGCCATAACAAAATACCACAAACTGGGTGTCTTAGACAACAGAAGTGTATCTTCTCACAGTTCTGGAGTCTAGAAGTCTGAGATCATGGTGTCAGTAGAGTGGGTTCCTTTTGAGGGCTATGGGAAAATATCTGTTCTATACTTCTCTCCTAGCATCTGGGTGGTTTGCTGGCAATCTTTGGCACTCCTTGGCTTGTAGATCTCTGCCTTCATCTTCACATGGCATTCTCCCCGTGTTTCTGTATCCAATTCTCTCCTTTTATAAGGATACCAGTCACATTGGACTAGGAGTCCACCCTACTCCAGTATGATTCCATCTCAACTAATTATATCTGCTGTGATCCTATTTCCAAATAAGGTTACATTCTAAGGTACTAGGGATTAAGACTTCAACATACGAACTTTGAGGAAGGGCACAATTCAACCCATAACATATATGTTTTGAAAACATCTCCCAGTCTATGATTTGCTGTTACACGATTAATGGTGTTGTGATAGATGAAAGATGACCATAATTTCTTTTTCACTCTCCCCATTGAGAATTGGTGTTTATTACTCTCTCACAGAATGTAGGCTTGCCCTGTGATGCTTAACCAATAAAGCATGCTGAGAGTACTGCCAAACAAGTTCTGGGCCTAGCCTTTGAGAGATTGGGCAGTTTCTACTTCTTGTCTCTTAGAAGACTTGCTTTTGAGACACCAGTCTGAGAAGCCTTAGCCATATGGAGAGGCCATGTGTAGGTACTCCCAAGTTAGTAGCCCTGGCTGGACTCCCAGTCGATAACCAGCATTGACTAGCCAGCCATTGGAAAGAACCATCTTGGACATTCCAGCCTAAATGATCTTTACATGACTCAACTCCAACCAGCATCATCTCATGGAGCAGCAGATCTGTCCAGCTGAACCCAATCAACCCACGGAATGAGAAGAGGGAATAAAATGTTTGTTGTTTATGTCAATAAGCTTTTTTTTTTATGTCGATAAGTTTTAATGAACAGAATAAAATACTTATTTTACCGTATTCCAAATATATCAATTTTTTTTTTTTTTTTTAGGTTTAGTGCTTCTGATGTCTTGTTCAAGAAATATTTGTTTCCTTCTAGGACATGAGTTTTTACCTATATTATTTTCTAGAGGAGTATTACCTTTCACATTTTAATCTGTATTACCTAAATAATTTTTGTGTATGATACAACATAGTGGGGGCATATTCCTTTTGAATTTAATGATAATGATAACTTTTTAAAATCTAGAATTAAGAGTGCACTACAAGACACCAATAGAGTAGTAAATTAACATCACAAGTAAAAGAAACCTTGAAACCTCCATAATTATTTTACCTATCTGCTATCTCATCACTTCCCAATAGGTCTCAAGACAATGGAGATTTAGTTATTCATTCATAAAACATTTATTGAGAGCCAGGATTTACATTTATATGTGCCAGTTTCTGAACTAGGTGCTGAAATTCACCCAATGAGATGTAGGCTTCTCTTCATGTAATTACAATCTTGTGAGGAAAATGGGCTATAACACATAATTTAAATTGTGTTGAATGTTTTTAAAGAAAAGCAGAGATGCTTGGGAGTGGAGCCCGAGAACTCGTAGTCCTGGGGTTTGGGATACATCAGAGAGACTCCTTGCAGAAGTGATATTTAAGCTGAGACTCATGGGATGGATATTAATTATTTAAAGGAAGAATTGGAGGGTGGGAAATTCCAGGCGGAGGCAAACACAGCATGTGCGGAAAACCCTAAGCAGGAAAGAACCCAGTGTGATACAGGAACTAAGAGGAATCTTGTGGCCAGAAGAGAGAGGATAAGGGGGACACAAGTTGAGCCTGGAGAGGTAGAAAGGGGCTAGACTTATAAGCCTTCTTAAAAGAATCCAGACTTTATCCCAAGAGCAGTGGGATGCCTTTGATGGGTTGTAAGCAAGGGAGGGGCATGGCCGGATATGTGCTTTTTGAAGATCACTAAGGCTTATAATACAAGGTAGAACATGAGCAATGTCTGACATAGGCTTCAAAGTGCCATGGTGATCCTAAGCATGGAGAAATCCCACTGTCTGAGTTATCAGGAAGGCCTTCATGGAGGAATTACTGTTTCACAGCTGAATCATTCACACATGGGAAGACAGGGTGCGTGTGTATGTGTGTGTGTGTGTGTGTGCGTGTGTGTGTGTGTGTGTGCGTGCGTGTGTTGGGAGTCCGAGAAGGAAGTATCCAGGCATAGGAAGTAGCCTGCACTCAGTCACACAGCTAGATATGTATGGGACATGTTTGGAGAAGGGCTAACTGTCCAGTCTTGCTGGAAGATAATGGGAAATAAACCTGGAAGGATAGGCTGTAGGCATGAAGAACCCGGAAGGTATACATGGACACATACACGTACAGTCCATTCTCATAATGTGTGGAGCTGTATTGGTGAATTCACTTACTTGCTAACATTTACTTGTAACCCCCAAAATCAACACTTGCAGTACTTTCGTTGTCATTTGTTGGACACGTGAAGGGTGATGAAATTTTTGAGTCACCCAGTGTATGTTTCCAGCTGAGGTTGAACAAGGTGACCCTCTGCCTTCTTGTTTCAGCTCTCATGCTGTAAATATGTGCCCCTTTTGTGGTCTACTTAGCAGTACTTTTTTGCATTTTTGTGTTTTTTTGTAGGTGATTTCACTGTTTAGCATTTTATTTTTTATTTTTGTTTATTTTTGAGAGAAAGAGAGAGAGGGGGATGAAGAACACAAGTGGGGGAAGGGGCAGAAGGAGAGAGAGAGAGAAATCTCAAGCAGGCTCCATGCTCAGTGTGAAACCTAACACAGGGCTCAGTCCCAAAACCCTAGGATCATGACCTGAGCCGAAATCAAAAGTTGGATGCTCAATTGACTGAAGACCCCAGGGGCCCCCAGGGGATTTCACTGCTTAAAATAGCCCTAAAACATAGTGCTGAAGTGCTACCTACTGCTCTAAGTGCAAGAAGGCTGTTATGTGCCTTACGGAGAAAATACATATATTAAATAACCTTCATTCAGGTGTGAGTTACAGTGCTGGTGGCCATTAGCTCAATGTTAATGAATCAACAATGTACATGACGAGGATTAAGGAGTACACTTGTGATGAGCACTGGGTGAGGCATCACTATATTATACACTTGCAACTAATATTATACTGCATGTTAACTAACTGGGATTTAAATAAAAACTTTAAGAAATAAAATACATAAGGGGCGCCTGGGTGGCTCAGTCGGTTGAGTGTCCGACTTCAGCTCAGGTCACGATCTCACGGTCTGTGAGTTCGAGCCCCGCGTCGGGCTCTGGGCTGATGGCCCAGAGCCTGGAGCCTGCTTCCGATTCTGTGTCTCCCTCTCTCTCTGCTCCTCCCCTGTTCATGCTCTGTCTCTCTCTGTCTCAAAAATAAATAAACGTTAAAAAAAAATAAAAAAAAAGAAGAAAAATACATAAAAATATAATGTATATATGGTTTTTAAACAAAACATAAAATGAAATTATATATTGATCAGTGGATGAAAATGTGCCCAGAGGCTTGTAGGAACCTAACCCTGTATTTTCCCCTGGGAGCAATGGTTCAGTATTAGCAATTTCAGTGTTTGTGGTCATTTTACAGGAGTACTGGGAATAATGAGAATTGGCTGTATCTATGAACATATTTCCCCCCGCCAGAGAGCTGGTTGTTAAACATTACCCACCCACGACTGATGGAGGCAGACCCTGCAGGAGGTTGCCACACTGTGGAGGTGGCAGCTAACCACATTCTCACAGCTGGGCAGTCTTTTCTCGAAGCAGGATCTGAGTGATACATCTCCATGTTAGCAGCAATTTCGAAACCCTTAATTAGAAGGGGGTTCAGGCGTTGGAGTCACTATGACCCAAGTTTGAATCCCAGCTCCCTGATTTACTAGCTGTGTGTCCTCAGGCAAGTTACACTGTTAGCCTTGATGGAAGAATAATGGCCATTAGAGAGTTTTATTGTGAGTCCCCAAGAGATCATGATGTAAAATGCTTGACTCAGTGCCTGGCACATACATAGATGGTGAATACTTGTTAATCCAGCAAAGGATGGGAGCAAGGAGGCCCTCTATTCTCTGCCTGCTGCTCAGTCCTTTGATTACAGAGCTTCAGGATACAGCAGTGTTGTGGCCAGTCATTCTAAATCAGCTTTTCAGACTCTGTCTGAAAGGCCCAGGCTGAGTCTTGCAGTGGAGATGCCCAAACTGGAGATTCTAGAGGACCTCCTGCCTACAAGGGGTCCTCTCTTTCCAGTCTAACTCTTGTTGCTCTCCTCTTATGGAAAAATAGGAACTTTCTAGCTGGTATATCTGTGTCTGTGGCTTCTGGTTTTGTGGGGGTAGAAGGGGTGTGTCTATTTGCTTGGTCCATTTTTCATCCTGTTTCTTGATACCCTAATCTGGGATTCAGAAGCCCTGACTGCCCCAATTCAGACCTTGCTTCCTCTGACTCAGCTTTACCCTCAAGATACAGCTTCATCTCTGAGTCATCAGGCTGAGCTTTCGAGGACAGCAGTCTGGCACTCCCGCTCTGTCTTCCCAGGAAAGGTGCTATGTCTCCACACCCCAGTGCCAGTCCCATGCCTAACTTGGCTCACAACACTCAGAAACAAAGAAACGGATTCTTAATGAGTTTGGAGGACACAGAGAAAAAAGGCTCTAGGACCAGGAGTCAGAATGCTGGGTTCTGTTCCAGCTCTATCAATTAGCTTGCACAACCTTGAGCTAGTCATGGAAGCCTCCTGAACTGAGATTTCCTCCTTCATAAACATAAATAGTAATCCTTGTGGGGTCTACCCCACAGGGACATTGGGAGGCCTAAGTGAAATAGTGTGAAGCGCCTCCAAACTCGAAGGCACATACTCCTGTTCCACGGGCTGGATACGGTCCATAAACTCATTTCATTTTGCTTGAACAACACTGACTTAGACTTCAAGTGTTCAGCATTTTAAAAATGAGTTATCAACAAATTGGTCGGCTGAGCAAACAACTCTTGATTTTGGCTCAGGTCGTGATCCCAGTGTCATGGGATTGAGCTCTGCATGGGGTTCCACGCTGAGTGTGGAGTCTGCTTGAAATTGTATCTCTTTCCCTCTGCCCTTCTTCCCTGTGCACGTGCGCTCTCTCAAATCAATCAATCAATCAATCAAAATTAAAAGATTTCCAAATTAAAAAAAAAATGGGAGGCTTCACTTAAATATCTGGATGTACAGGTTCTCTTTAAAAATGAGAAGATCCCGGGGCGCCTGGGTGGCTTGGTCGGTTAAGCGTCCGACTTCGGCTCAGGTCATGATCTCACGGTCCGTGGGTTCGAGCCCCGCGTCGGGCTCTGTGCTGACAGCTCAGAGCCTGGAGCCTGTTTCAGATTCTGTGTCTCCCTCTCTCTCTGCTCCTCCCCTGTTCATGCTCTGTCTCTCTCTGTCTCAAAAATAAATAAACGTTAAAAAAAAAAAAAGAGAAGATCTGGCCATATTAATTCCTTGCTCTTGTGAAAAGGAGAAAAAAAAGAATAAAGAGAGACCTCACTAAAGTGGACTCTGGCATGCTAGAAGGGGAGGCTGTTAGGGGGAGCCTTACCACTCAATGTCAATGCCCCACCCTTAACAGAAGAATCTCGACAGGAAAAAATCATCAATTACACGCCCCCACAGGGAAAGATATACTCTGCATCTCTTATAAGAAATACACCACCCTTGCAACTCAGCCGTTGGTTATCGCCCTGAACTCTTCCTTCTCTCCACTGGACTTTTGTTTAAAACAACCCAACACAACTTCCTCCTTCTTCTTTATAAAATAATGTTCCTCTCTTTCATTTATTGGACTTGCCCATGGTTTTGCTGTATATTACTCGTCCTGGATTGAAATTCTCTGCTGATCCCAATTAAACCCATTTTTGCTGATAGAAGAACTGGCAGTTTTATTTTAAAGGTTAACACCTTAAATGGCAACAACGCACTAGAGCTGAGTGGCAGCAGCCCCTTCACTTGGGCAGGAGCCTAGAGCTACCTTCAAGCTCACCACAGTCCCCACTACTCCCTATTACTTCCTAGTACTAAGGCCAAGCCTCTGTTGCCACTTATTGTGGCTCTTGGACTATTAATTTGCTCTTAGTGGAGCCCTAGTAGAAGCAAACCTTTATAATAACCATGTTTCTATCAAAACGGGGAAATGAAAGTCCCAGAACTTGTCCCTTGCCCCAAATTCTCTCCCCCTTCAGGGTCTTCATGTCAAAAGTGCAACCCCTTTGGTTCAGTTTTACCGTGTGCCAACTGGCTCTTTGGAAGGGGTGTGAGCTGAGCCAGAGCTGGGATCTAGAGTCCCGCAGTCTCTACATTGACCCCTTCCATGCCTGTTTGTCCTCATCTATAAAATGGAGCAGTGCCACCTTTTTTTGTCCTAGGTTGCTTGTGCACAACATACGGCCCTTGGTGCGCTGATCAGTCACTGTGAGTGACTGAAATGTAAGTGGTTTGAACTGATAAAAAGCATTGTGGGTAATGGCAGAGTGAAGTGAGTGGGGTAAAGCAATGGCTGGGAAAGAAAAAAGCGAGTGGAAAAATAAATGATTTAGGGGAGATAAAAATTCCGTTACATCCATCCCCACCCTGCCTCTTCCACCTCTGCAATGAGAAAGTCCCACTAGGGATGGACATCGCCTCGCTATACTCTGGGTTCTGGTACTAATACTGGGTTCTGCTCCTGGCTTGGGCAAGCTTTACCTTGTGCGATGGTGTCTCCCCATCTGTAAGGACAAAAATGCCCCAACAGTTGGTTACTGTGGTGGCGAAGATTAACTGACATAAATGTACGTGAAAGCACTTTGGAAATCTGCAAAGCGCTATACACAGTTAGGAGGTTTCGGGTCTCTTTGCAAAAAGTTTTTCCTCCAAACTCTGTCCAAGGCTAAGACCCTCCCCTCGGTTTCGCAATGCTGCCCCTTCCCACACACCAAAGCCCGCGCCGCGTCAGGAGTCTTTTTTCTTCCCCTAGCGAAGGCGGGGACTCGGGTGGTGTTGGCAGCCGGCGACGCCGGCCGCGCCTGGCCAGTCCCGCATCGGCCGCGGTGGGTGTGCCCCACTGGGTGTGCGCCCCGGGCCCAGGCCCAGCCCGCCGGCGAGAGGGCGCCCGAGGGTGTGCGCGCCCTGGGCGACCAGAGTGCGCCAGCCCGGGGGTGCGCGCCCCGGACCGGGACTGTGCACCCGGAGGCTGCGTGCGCCCCGAAGCCGGGGTGTGCGCCGGCCCCAGGCACAGCCGGCCGCCTCCCTCCGGACTTCTGCGGCGCGCCAAGGTAAGGCTCTCTGCGACCCCAGCGCGCGCCGCGCGTTGAGTGGGGCGTGCCAGCACCCTGACCCGCGCGACCCGGGTGTTGGCCCCGGCGCTCGGCCACTCTTCTCTGGCTCCGCCGCCCGCCTCGTCCCCTCCCCGCGCCGCGTCCCCGGCTCCCCTTAAGACACAGGCTGCGGCAGCCTGGGCCGACCTGGCGCCCCTGCCTGGGGTCCGCGACAGAGCGGGGAGGGGGCTGCCGGGGCTGCGCGGGCTACCCAAGGGCGGGCGTCGCTCCCCTTCCCGCCTTGACCGGCTCCCCGAGTCCCAGCGCTGGCGAGGGAGGAGACCGGTGGGGAGGGGGAGGCCGCGTTGTCCTTGCGGCTCGGGTGGTGCAGCCCCCGCCCAGAGCTTCCGAGCGGGGCGCTGCGGTCCGGGATGCAGATTGCGGGACTGGGCGCCCTGCCGCCAGCTCCCAGGGCGACCTGGAATCGAGCTCTTAATCTTCTATCTTTCGCAAAAGCCGGCCCCCCAGTGTCTACCCTGGTATCCCTCGGCTCCTGGCTGAACTTTCCGGAGCTCGCGTTGGGCCACGACCTTGGGTGGAGGCAATGGGGCCGCCCCGGGGGAGGAGGGGCGGGTGCACAGGCAGCTTAGGGCGCTTTCGTTCAGCTGTGGGCCACCTGGTGAGATTCCCTCCTTCTCATCGCTCCCTTGAGGTCAAACCTTTGGCCCCAAGTACTTTGTCCCTGTAGAGTCGCCAGTAACTTAGCACGGGAGGTGGAAAGGAGAGCCCAGGGCCGCTAAGTCTGGTCTAAATAAGTGCTTGCTCTGAGCATCTGCTAGGGCTGCAAGAACCAGTGGTTTCAGTTCTCAAGAGATAGGGTGCAGGCTGGGAGGGCTAGGAAGAGGCGTTTTCCAGGAAAAGGAAGAGGAGATTCCCCCCTTCCTCAGGATGACCCTCCGAAGCCTGGGCAAAGTCCTGTTGACCATGTCCAGTCAGATGCAGCCAGTGACCAGGTTGAGGCCTGGGGAGAAAGCATCTTGAATTAAACACAGAAGCTGCCTGGGTAAAACCAAATGTGGGTTCTTTTGAACCTTTCAAGACATGACGCAGAAGAACACAGAGCTACACATGGAATCACAGCAGATTCCACTCTGATACTGCCTTTTCATCCTAATCCTCCTGCCCATGTCCAAAACTCCTCCTCACCGGACCATAAGGTGAGTTCTGGGGGATGTTTAAAGGACACTGAGAATGGGGGATGGCTCAGGGTCCATTTGGTCAACAAGTACTTGCTCTGTGCCAGGCATGAGGCAAAGTAGCGGAACACAGAAATGAAGAAAACCGGCACTGTCTGGCCTTATGAAGCTTGCAGTCCAGTGGCCAAGACCGACATGAATCAAATCACTCAAGTACAGAGTTACAAACAGTGCTGACTTCTTTGAAAGGAAAGGATTAGATACTGTGATTCTGTGATAGGTACAGTAGTTGCTAAGTCAGAGGCTCACAGGAGTTAATTAGTTGAAGAGGGTGGAAGCACAGCATGTGGGAAGGCCCTGAGGCCAGTAGCAGAGACCATTAGAAGGACTGAAAGACTGTTTACCAAGTGATGACCAGGGACCCATAATATGGACATGCCCTTACTTTAGCATCCCATTGCCTGGGCCAATCATTAATTTTCTTTTTCAGCCGTAATAACAGGCAGCTGGAATCCCCCAGGCTGGGAGGACAGAGGGATAAACTGTCAGGCGGGTGCCAGGCCCGTCCTCACGCACGCACTTACTACCAGCACCTTGGTCAGACAGCCCATGTCCACCCAGAGCGCCAAGGGGCAATAGTTCTTTCCTCCAGCTGTTCGCTGTTGCCCACTGTGCTCACAACTTAACCAAGGCCCCTGCCCAACATTTAGGAAGATTCATGTTGGAAGCGGTGGCTCATCCTGAGACTTTTAAAGCTAGAGTGAACTCACTGTCTACAATCCTAAAATTCTTTAGGATGGCTTACGTGGCATTTCCTAATCTGGACCCTTCTGCCTTCCCTGCCCCATTTCTGGTTCTACCACTCCCCCATCTCCCCACCACTGCACCCACCCCCCCCCCATGAGCACCCTCTAGGTTTTACTCACAATTACACTTTAGACAGTTCGTGGAACACACATCGTCTTTGCACATGCTGTCTTTTGTCTAAAATAGTGTTCCTACGTGTTCAACCAGTGAGTGCACAGCCAGCTTTCAACTTCAACATTAATTTTTTTTTTTAATGTTTCTATGTATTTTTGAGAGAGACAGAGTGGGAACAGGGGAGGGGCAGAGAGAGAGGGAGACACAAAATCCGAAGCAGGCTCCAGGCTCTGAGCTGTCAGCACAGAGCCGGACGTGGCACTAGAACTCATGCATCACGAGATCATGACCTGAGCCAAAGTCTGACACTAACCTACTGAGCCACCCAGGCAGGCGCCCCTCAACTTCAACATTAAATGTAAGGTTTCCACCACCACCAGCACTGCCAGTGCCGTCACAGAAGGCCTTTCCTGATCAGGTCAATGCTGCCCCGTCTGTCTTTTTGAAACTCCCTGGACATGCTTCCGTCACAGAGACTATAAACTGCACTGAACATCAGAAAAGGAGGACTCTTCTGTCGTATTTGTGTTTCAAGTCTAGCACATTGAAGGTGTTCAGTAAATGCTTATTGGATAAAAATGGTCCAGGCTAGTATTTCTTAACTTTCTTTTTAGGGAGGGGAGGGAGGGTTACATATTATATCTTGGAGATTCTGATGAAAATTATGGATACTATACTCGCCTCCAAATGCCTGTAACCTAAAACATCTTATATACAATATCACATGATTCACAGCCCTCCCGTCTCCCACTGACCCCATTTCCAGAACTTTGGACAGGAAGCAGAGGCCCAGGGAGGTGCAGCGACTGCCTAAGCACCTACAGCTGGGTAACAGCATGCCATCCCCCTTCAGTGTCCCACCCCCGCACCTCCTCCCAACCCCCAGCTCTTGACTCCCCAGCCAGGGCTCCCTCCGGCTCTGTCTGCTTCTCTTAGCCAAATAGCCTCCTTTCATCCCTGGCACCTTGTGAAGGCCACTATTTATGGCTGGAAGATGGATATTTTGGTTTTGCTTCAGTTCAGTAGCAGCCTAAGGTGTGACAGGGAGAAAAATCTTATTATGGGCAGAGTTGACAATTAGGAAGATAGATGGGCCATCTCCCTGGCCTGTTTGCTGCCCCTTGCCTGCAATGTTATTACATCTGTTTTAGCTGGAGGAGGGTCACGTGTGCTTCACAGTTATCTTCCGGGCCCTGGACTGAGTTGTGTGGGCCAGGTTTGGAAACCCTCTGGATGGGATCATTGAGATCTGGGACCTAGCTCTTGGTCTTGTCAAAGGCTTCTTCCCTATAGAGCAGGCTTGGGAATGCATGAAGAGAATGGGGTTCTTGCTTCCTGCCCTTGGAGCTCTTGCCGGCCTGCTTCCTGCTTTCTGCAACAAAACATCTATTTCAGGTTATTGGGCCAATCAGTACCTTCTTATCTGTGGATCAGGATTTTCACTCATTCAGTAATTCACTCACTCATCAAAACTGCACTGAGTCTCTGCTTTGTATTAGGCACTGTGCTGATTCCAGTTTATGAGGAAGGATCACAGAGTGTGAGCCAATGATAGAAGGCTCTGCTCTGTCGGGGGCAAGGAAGGGATAACTCATTCTAACTCAACCCAAACCTTAGGAGGTGTGGTAGGGAGGACAGTTAGGACTTCTTAATGCTGAGAATGTACCTTTTTTTTTTTTTTTTAAGTTTATTTATTTATTTTGAGAGAGAGGGAGAGAGAGAGAGAATGGAGGAGGGGCAGAGGGAGAGGGGGACAGAAGATCTGAAGCAGGCTCTGCATGGACAGCAGAGAGCCCGATGCGGGGCTCGAACTCACGAACCGTGAGATCATCATTGAGTGGAAGTCGGACACTTAACCACCCAGGCAACCCTGTGCTCACTTCTAAAACTCTGGTCTCCTGCAAGTTATGTCATCTCTGAGGACTGAATTTTCTTAACTGTAAAATGGGTGTGCTAGCAATCTTGTCTTGCTTATCTCTGGGCAGTCATGCAGATAGTTCTCACATCTCAGATGGCAGATCCACTCACTGCTTCACAGGAAACAGGAGCACTTACACTATAATAATGGGCTGTCTGTGTGTCAAGCTCTGGCACATGTAATTCAGTAATCCTCAAGACAGTTGTAGTCATAACCCCAGATGTACAGATGAGGAAAATGAGGCTCAGAGAGGTTAAATGACTTGCCCAGGGCATGGAACTAATCAATGATAAGACTGAGATTGACAGATCTGTCTCTGCATATCAGATGGCCAACCACTTTGTGCTGCTCTGTATCCGTTTGTGGAAAGAGGCATGGGATTGAAGGCTAGGGCATGCTGGGATCGGAGCCTACATCTGTTGCCAACCAACTGTGTGATCTACAGCTAGATCCCTAACCTCTCTGTGCCTAGGAATGTTAATCTCCCAGACCCAGAGTTTAGACTAAGAGGCTTCTAATAGGCCTTCTGTGAACAGTTTCCAGTCTATATGGATAATATTTCAAAGTAGGATTAAAGGAAAGAAGAGGCCCTCCCACTAAAAATAGGCCTGTCGCAGTTTCTAGGATAAAATAAATGCTGCCTCAAGATTTCAAGTAGATGGTTAATGTGATATGCAGGCAGTTATAGATTGGTGGTGTCTGAGAAGCTGGCTGAATGTTCCTTCTCCAAGGGAAAGAAGTGTATTTTCAAAAGGAATGTCTCACTGTCTTGCCCAAGCCCTGGGGCCTGGGGCCTGGGCCCTGCCCCTCACATAGCTTTCTGGGGACACAGGCATTGTGGGAGAAAATCTGAATTCTCATCTGCCCTCCCCCTCCATTATTTTTCTCTCAAAGTAAATAAAACTTACTGGCTGGATATATATCTATCTTTCATGTGGCTGTGGTTTTGCCCCCTTTGCGTGGAAGTAGCCTTTGTTGTCTCCTTTGGTATGTATTTCTAATTTGTTGCTCTGACGTTAAGTGACAAGGGGGCAGAGAAATATGGCACTGGGGAGAATATGCTCCACGCAAAGATAAAAGAGCAGCCTTTGGTGCAGATTCCCTTCCGCAGCCTGGTTTTTGCCCAGCAGCCAGAGATGCCAACTCTCAGTGAAACTGATTTTGGTTTTCATAGCAGGGTACCAGGCGGCTGGGCTGTGTGTTTCCAGGTGCTGTGCTCATCTCCATTCCTCACCACTCCACCCCCTTTGGCCCTGGTAATGCAGCCATCCTACTCTTGGGGAAGGGTTTAGAAGACAGGAATGTCAGCTTGGGTGAAAACAACCTAATATGGTCAGGGTCTATATTATTAGGCACCATACTGAGTGTGTGGGGAGGTGGGGTCATTTTATCAGTAATGTTTAAGTTTTATTTTTTTTAATGTTTTATTTTTGAGGGAGACAGAGCACAAGCAGAGGAGGGGCAGAGAGAGAGAGGGGAACAGAGGACCTGAAGGGGGCTCTGTGCTGACAGCAGACAGCGAGATGCGGGGCTCAAACCCACAAACTGAGAGATCATGACCTGAGCTAAAGTCAGATGCTTAACCGACTGAGCCACCCAGGCGCCCTCCCCCCACCTTTTTTTTAATGTTCAGTAATATTTAAGTTTTTTAAGAGATTGGTTTTGTGTATCATTTGTGTGATTTTATTTATTTCTTTTTTTAAGTTTATTTATTTATTTTGAGAGACAGAGTGCATGTGCAAGTGGGGGGAGGGACAGAGAGAGAGGGAGACACAGAATCTGAAGCAGGCTCCAGGCTCTGAGCTGTCAGCACAGAGCCCGATGTGGGGCTCAAACTTATGAACCTTGAGATCGAAGTTGGACACTTAACTGACTGAGCCACCCAGATGCCCCTCATTTATGGGATTTTAAATAAATAAGTAATGAAGGCTATCACCCCTCTTCTCCTCCTCCTTAAAAAAAAAAAAAAAAAAAAAAAAGGAGGAGGGTCAGAGAAGGGAAATGGCTTCACCACATGCTGGCCCTGTGAGCCTGAGCAAATGACTCGTGTTTACTGAACTTGAACTTTCTCATCTTTAAAATGCTGTTGTTCATACTGGCTCTTCTGATACAGAAAACAGAGATTCCCTAAAGCTGATTCGAATGAAGAGGAAGGGAGCTGTCAAATGCAGCACTGATATTTAAGAACAGTCCTGAATGGGAGCCAGGCACCCTCGAGGCTGGGTGGAGGAGGTTCTGAGTTGGAGGCTATTCCACCAGTATAGCTGGTGCCATGGGCTCCACTCAGCACCTGCCCACCCCACCCTCAGCCTACTATCAGAGGGACCTCTCCTTTGTCACTCAGTACAAGTTCCAGGGAGGATCCTGTTGTCTGAGCTCAGTTCTCAGAACACCGAGGCTCTCTTCCTGGGCCATGTCTTGGCTGGTCCCTGGCCAGCCTGGGCACGGGTTGCTATGGAGGCAGGCATCCTCTCTGGGCCAATCAGATGGCCCAGTCCTTCCAATCAGAGGAGGCTCATGTGTACAGAATGTGACCTTTTGGGGCAGGAAGGCCTGTGGGTGGAGATTCCTGGAGAAAGAGGTGAGGGTGAGCTGGAAGTCCAGGATATGCCCCATACAAAGACTCACGGAGATCTAAGGACCTAACATTGTTAACTTGGGATTAACAGCCCCAAGGAGCTCATGTGTAGAATTCAGTTTGTAAATGTGGTTGGGAGAAAAAAGATAACATCTTTATTTGGCATTTTCTTTGATTATGTGGGTTGTAGGCAACAAACCATAGTGTATTTGCAGTACCTGGGAAGTTGTCACTGATAGAAATCACCAATCTTTTCTATTTAAAAAACATTTTTTTTTAGTGTTTTATTTTTGAGAGAGAGACAGAGTGTGAGTGGGGGAGGGGCAGAGAGAGGGAGACACAGAATGGAAGCAGGCTCCAGGCTCTGGGCGGTCAGTACAGGGCCTGATTCAGGGCTCAAACCCATGAACCGTGAGATCACGACCTGAGCTGAAGTCGGCCACTTAACTGACTGAGCCACCCAGGCGCCCCTAGAAATCACCAGTCTTTTCATATCACATTTGAACTGCTGCAGATAACTATTATTTATGCCTGTTGCAGCTTTGAAATTACAGCCGTTATTACACCCAGTGTTAAAGCTTGTTATTTAATGCATTAATAAAGAACGTATGTTACTATATTACATTCATTTTTTAATTTAAGAAACATTTTTTTAACGTTTATTTATTATTGAGAGGCAGAGAGAGACAAAGTATGAGCATGGGAGGGCAGAGAGAGGGAGACACAGAATCCAAGCAAGCTCCAGGCTCTGAGCTGTCAGCACAGAGCCCAACGCAGGGCTCGAACTCACAAACCGGGAGATGGTGACCTGAGCCGAAGTCGGACGCTCAACCGACTGAGCCACCCAGGCACCCCTTTTTAAAAAAATTTTTTTTAATGTTTATTTATTATTGAGAAACAGAGAGACACAGAGCATAAGCATGGGACGGGCAGAGAGAGAGGGTCATTTTTTAATTTTAATAATTATATGTCAATATAATTGAGTTTCTTTGTAGTCAAGCTATACATTTTATTTTCAATATTTGAAAATGTTCTGAGAAAGGGTCCATTGTCTTCATCAGTCTGCTAAAGGGGTGCAAAAAGACTCTCTGACAGGAAGTCAGTAAACTTTAGTTCCCAATTTCCCACACTCCCTAACCATAATCTTTCATATACCCATCTATCTCTGTGTAATTAGTGCCAGGCATTCTTGGGCAGTAGTAAATTTCATTTACTAGTTTGGCATATTTGCAAGAGCACATAATTTGCAGTTTGGGTAGAAGGTTTTGATATATATCCAGAGGTTAATTTACAAATTGCAGGCACACATGGGCAACTGGTTAGATGATTTCTATCAGCCCACAAACCCACCAGCTCATATGTTGATTGCTTGGTCCATCCCATACAAACAAGTCCATTGACACAGTCACAGAATGGACCGTTGTATTCTTGAGAGGTTAAGGAGCTTATAGGCTAATTGATGAATCACTTGATCAAATGCAAGCTAGAGTCCTTAGGAAGGAGAAGGAGCACTGGGGGAAGAGGCTTTGAAGTGGGTTCTGCAAGGGAGGGAATGCAAAGGAAGCAGACAGGAGGAAGGAGGGAGTTAGGATGTGGGGGGGACTGGCCAGATGTAGATTTTGAGGAGGAAGCATGGAGAGAGGGGAGCCCACTGGAGTATATTAGAATACTGGTTGGCTTTTTGCTATCTTTTATTGAATGTTTAATATGTGCCTGACCCATGCCAAGCCCCTTAAATATAGTTCTCCAGTCTTTACCAACTACCCAATAAGGTGTGACTATTATTATTCCCATTGTATTGAGTGAGAAAACTGAAGCTCTAAGAGGTTAAATACATGCTCTAGGTCACAGAGGGATTAAGCGGTGGAGTCAGGAGCTCAGCCCAGATTTGGCTAATTTCAGAACCCAGTGCTCTTAAAAACCACTATATACAACCACAGAAGAGTCTGTTTGGAAAAACTATGGCTGCCATTTTGTTTCAGTAAGAAAGTGCTTACTGCCCTTCCTTGTCTTTCCCATTGTATTCTCCAGCCTTTTGCCTGTTCTCACACCTCCTCCCTTTCCCTCTTTACCCTTGCTCCTCTCACAGACACACATGCTACATCAGTGAGGATAAAAATAGAGAGCAAAAGCTGTGAGGTCAAGCAGAACCGGGTTCTAACACTGGCTCTGACACCTGGCTAATACCATGCCGAGCCTCAGTTTCTGTCTGTGAAAAGGAGGTAATGATGCCTTCTTCATAAATTGGCATGAGCCCTCTAGTGCTTCAGTACCATTTTGGATAGTTGTTTCCATTTGGGTGACTCCAACCTCTACACTGGGTGATGGTCCCTGTCTCCTTGCCACATGGGCTTCTCTGGGAGGGCTTCCTTGAACCCCTCAAACCTGGCCTATGGGCAGCAGGCATCACTACTTATAGCTGTCAGCTCTGGCCTGTGGGGAGAATTCAGGAGTGGTACTTGTGAGGCTGTCCCCTCTAGCTAGAAGCTCCCTCTCCCCATCCCTTGGGCCTCATCTGGTCTGGCCTGGAGAACCCTGATAAAAGCAAATGAACAGTATCCTTCGATCCCCTTTTCAGGACCAATCTTGGCACTTGTTCTAGGTCCCATCACCTAGAGCTTGTCTCTGGGAAACCTCCCTGGTTACCTACACCACCCCTCTCGTCTTACAGATGAGGACCAGCAAGGGCAGGTGTCAAGCCCTGGTGGCACAGGGAGTGACCTGGGGTGAGAACCCAGGCCTCCTGCAGTAGCTCCCTGCCCGGCCCTCACACTAACACTGAGAGTGTCTCTTCCACGTTGTTAAGCAGGCTACTATTTTTGGGTGAGGGGACATCCGTGGAGCACCTGAAATTACCTTCTGCTTTTTCTTCCTTGCCCCACACTTGTGCCTGCCTTGGGGCTGGCCTTCTCTGACCTAATCTTCTCTCTCATTCTACCCCCAAGTCCTTGGCCTTGCCAGCTGCTGAATGGAGCCCCGTGTTAGCCAGGCCCGTGGGTGGCCGCCTTCGGGTGATGCCTGGTGTTGCCAAAAGGCTCCTGCCCTGAGAATTCTGCCCACTGGCAGGGCTGAGGCCTGAAATTCCTGGCATTGGAGTCATTCCTTTGATTACTTCGTCTTCTCTAAAGAGCTATTGTTAAAATGCTAGCATGTTGCCCTGAAGGGGTAAGCCTGTTAACTCACCACTGTGGCCTAGTCTGGAAGACTGGAATGGCCTGGGCCTTTGTTAACTCATACCACCGCCCTGTCCCTCAGTTTCTTATCTGTAAAATGGGGATAACAAGAAATTGCATTGTAGGGTTACCCCAAGAATGAAATGAGATAGTGCACTTAAAGCACTGGGCACATGATAAGTACTCAATAAAATTAGCTTTTTTTTTTTCCTTCTTTCATCCTAAGGCAGTAGATTATTTTTTTAAAAAAACTTTTTGAACGTTTTTATTTATTTCTGAGAGAGAGACAGAAACAGAGACAGACCGCGAGTGGGGGAGGGGCAGAGAGCAAGGGAGATGCAGAATCCGAAGCAGGCTCCAGGCTCTGAGCTGTCAGCACAGAGCCGGACACGGGGCCTGAACCCATGAACCATGAGATCATGAACTGAGCCGAAGTCGGATGCTCAGCCGAATGAGCCACCCAGGCACCCCTAAGGCAGTAGATTATTTGGTCAGTTCTCTGGTTTAAGTCCTGGTTCTTATCAGTTTTTGGGTTTTTTGTTGTTGTTGTTTAAGTAATGTGGTCTCTTTTTAAGGTTTTTTTTTTTTTCTTCCCTAATTATAAAATGGCTTTGAACTTTATCTTCTTGTCTTTATTATTTTTTTAAATTTTTTTTTAACGTTTATTTATTTTTGAGACAGAGAGAGACAGAGCATGAACAGGGGAGGGGCAGAGAGAGAGGGAGACACAGAATCTGAAACAGGCTCCAGGCTCTGAGCGGTCAGCACAGAGCCCGATGCGGGGCTCGAACTCACGGACTGTGAGATCATGACCTGAGCCGAAGTCAGACACTCAACCGACCAAGCCACCCAGGTGCCCCTATCTTCTTGTCTTTAAAATGGGGTAAAAGATCCTATCTTACTGGTTCATTGAGAATTTACTGAGCTAAAGTACCTGCGGATGCCAGGCCTGCCAGGTCTACTCAGTGAGAGCCTGGTATTCTGTAATCCTAGAGGCAGGGATCGGAAGCACCTGGGGGTTGGGGGGAGGTTCTGGGTGGGTCATTAAGTGAGATGGGAGACAAAGAGGGAGGAGAAGGGGGAGCAAAGGGGACCCTGCTCCTCCACCCCAGCTGCTTGAATGTGGAGTCTAGGTCTCAGGGGAGCTGGGAATGCTATCCTGGCTCTGGAACAGGATGGATCCTGTGACCTTTCCCCAGATCTTTGGACTTCTAGGCTTGTACTCGGAGGTTCCGAATTCCCTGGAGGAATGGCGTCCTTGGCCTCCCTCCCGGCTTGACTTTGGTGGAATGGTGGTGAGGAGACCAGAGTTTTCCTTAACCCCCTGATCTCACGGTGGCTGTCAGTAGATGCTGTAAACTGCTCCTTTGAGAGGGCAGTTAGGCTTTTGAAAACGTCAACCCAGGCTAGAGTCTCTGCAGTTTCTCCTGAAACCAAGATGGTTCTCTTTGGCCTGGGTCAGGGAGAGGGTGTAGGAGCAAGAACATCCTGGTCTAGCCTCCTGGCCTGTGAATGAGGAGGGGCTGTGTTGAGTGGCAGTGTCACAGGAGTTTTCTAGCAATCCACAGAGCAGAAAGCCTCACTTCCAGGGTTCTCTGAAGGAAGATACTCCTCTCTCCCTTGTCTACCCTGGGCAGTGAGGATTGTAGTCTGTCCTTCTCCCTGCACTGGCCCGCTATGAGCTTTTCCAGTGTGCTTTCCTGCCAGCCTCTGGGGAAGGCTGATCCCCAACATCATCTGTCATAACGGAAGTTATCCTTCCAAAGCAGAGACTCACTGATACAGAAAATCACTTTCCCTGAGGCTGGAAGCCAGGAGCAAAGAACAGAGGTGAATGCTGATTCCTGGGACCTTGACACCAAGCAGCAAGCTGCCACCTGCCGGCCCCACTCGTGGGGAAGGAGTATGAAGGGGGTATAACTCAAGCCTTCCCATGTATCTGCTTTTGGGCTGCAAAGGAGCCAGCATCAATTCCAGCCCAGAAGTGGGGCTCGGAACCATGCGCTTTATTATATCTAACATTTGTTGATTACCTGTGGGCTATTACTATCCCTTATTCCCTCCATCCCTTTTTCTTCCCTCTCTCCCTCCCTCATTCCTTCCCTCTCTTCCTGCCATCCAACAAATACTTACTGATCACTTATCCTGGACCAGGCACTCTGCTAGGAAGGGAGCTTATAGTCCCAACAGAAGAAACAAAGAATCAGAGAGCTAATTATGTTTGATGAGTGCTCTGACAGATGTTCTTACAGGGTGCTATGGGAGCACAGAATTGTGGGGAGCAGGGGGACCAGTCCAGACTGGTGTGTGGAGAAGGGAAGATGCTGGTAGGTAAAACTGTCTTGGTTGAGTAGGAGTTACTAGACGGAGAAGGAAGGAGGAGGAGGATTCTGGATAGCAGGAACAGACAGAGGTGTAGAAGATGGGCAGGGAGACAGTATATATGGGAAGCTCAGGGTGATCACTTAGTCACTGAGTTTTGGTTTTCTGTCCTGTAAAATGAGGATAATAGTACCAAGGTCATAGCTGGCACACACACAAAAACATCCTTCCTTTTTACCAATTTATGATCTACCAGAAAGACTTAAACATGCAGAAATAATGGCAACGAGAGGCAGAATGTGAGAAGTGCCAAAATCAATGGAAATGCAGTGGAAGGGAAGTAGCTTTTGGAAGAAAGCCTTAGACGATGGACAATGTTAACTGAGATTAATATTTAGGATTAGGAAGAGCTGGTACCATTTAGGCAGATCCTTGAAGGATGGAAAAGACACTGGTAGAGAACTCAGAAAAGGGCATCTAAAAGGTTGGTGCATTGCGAACCCAGGCACAGAGGTGCTTGGGCACAGGGTGAGGTTGTGAGGGGCAGAGGAGCTGGGGACGAGCCTGGAAAGGTGGGCCGAGGTCACATCAATGCCCAACTAGTGGGTACATGGGCAGCACTGGGCCTGCACGTGGGTTTTATTTGACCTCCATAGTGTTTACAAAAAGAAGATTTATATAAACATTTAAAAAGCAGATTTTACATAAATCCACATTCCAGCTTCTTTTGGAAAAAGGCAGGACTGGCGACACCAGCCGTGAGTTAATCCCCACATAGCAGCCCCCCCCCCCCCAGAAGGTCAGTGGTGGACATTCAGATATCATGGCTGCCCGAAGTGGCAGATTGATAACCCACCAGCCAACTAGCTTGCCTGGTACCTCTGCCATTCAACTCAGTCTCAAATTCATTCAGCATGTTCAGAGAGCTCCTGCTGAAGTGCTAATTAATTACATGGGAAGAGAAAGAAAATTCTAAACCCTTAACTTTGTATTCCTTCATCATATGAGGGAATGAATTCTGCTCGGGAAAACTTTAATAATGGAGTAATGGTTAGGTGGGGGCAATGGGAAGCCTAACGCATGATGGCTTGGGAAGGAAACTCTCAGAAGTGAAAGATGGGAGCAGACACTTGAAAAGATGGCGATGTTGGGGCCCTGCGGTGAGTCATTTTGACCACTTCACTCAGCCATGAAGACTGGTGTCTTTGCTGGAAGGACCAAACACCTGTCTTTGGCGAGTATTTATTGCATTGTAAGACATTACTACCTTACTTTATTAACGTTTTAAGCTTAAAAAAAAATTGGACTCTTGAAGGACAAGGTGAAATTTGTGTGTTTTTTAATTGATAAACTAATGGAAAAGAAAATTTTCCCGTTTTATTTATTTAAATTAAATTAAATTTATTTTATTTTATTTTTTTCTTATTTATTTTTGAGACAGAGAGAGACAGAGCATGACCAGGGGAGGGGCAGAGAGAGAGGGAGACACAGAATCTGAAGCAGGCTCCAGGCTTTGAGCTGTAAGCACAGAGCCCAACACAGGGCTCGAACTCACAGACCGTGAGATCATGACCTGAGCTGAAGTTGGACGCTTAACCGACTGAGCCACCCAGGTGCCCCTTATTTTTTATTTTTTAAAATTTTCATCCAAGTTTGTTAGCATATAGTGCAACAATGATTTCAGGAGTAGATTCCTTAGTGCCCCTTACCCATTTATCCCATCCCCCTTCCCACAACCCCTCCCGTAACCCTCCGTTTGTTCTCCATATTTATGAGTCTCTTCTGTTTTGTCCCCCTCCCTGGTTTTATATTCTTTTTGTTTCCCTTCCCTTATGTTCCTCTGTTTTGTCTCTTAAAGTCCTTATATGAGTGAAGTCATATGATTTTTGTCTTTCTCTCATTTCACTTAGCATAATACCCTCCAGTTCCATCCATGTAGTTACAAATGGCAGGATTTCATTCTTTTTGATTGCTGAGTAATACTCCATTGTGTGTGTGTGTGTGTGTGTGTGTGTGTGTGTGTGTGTGT